>NW_027278598.1:0-127048 GCF_030028105.1 Mobula birostris
AGAGAGGGAGACGACGTGTGTGTAACAGAGAGAGTGAGAGAGGGAGACGACGTGTGTGTAACAGAGACAGTGAGAGAGGGAGACGACGTGTGTGTAACAGAGAGAGTGAGAGAGGGAGACGACGTGTGTTTAACAGAGAGAGTGAGAGAGGGAGACGACGTGTGTGTAACAGAGAGAGTGAGAGAGGGAGACGACGTGTGTGTAACAGAGAGAGTGAGAGAGGGAGACGACGCGTGTGTAACAGAGAGAGAGAGAGAGGGAGACGACGCGTGTGTAACAGAGAGAGTGAGAGAGGGAGACGACGTGTGTGTAACAGAGAGAGTGAGAGAGGGAGACGACGTGTGTGTAACAGAGAGAGTGAGTGAGGGAGACAACGTGTGTGTAACAGAGAGAGTGAGAGAGGGAGACGACGCGTGTGTAACAGGGAGAGTGAGAGAGGGAGACGACGTGTGTGGAACAGAGAGAGTGAGAGAGGGAGACAATGTGTGTGTAACAGAGAGAGTGAGAGAGGGAGACAAAGTCTGTGTAACAGAGAGAGTGAGAGAGGGAGACGACGTGTGTGTAACAGAGAGAGTGAGAGAGGGAGACGACCTGTGTGTAACAGAGAGAGTGAGAGAGGGAGACAACGTGTGTGTAACACAGAGAGTGAGAGAGGGAGACGACGCGTGTGTAACAGAGAGAGTGAGAGAGGGAGACAATGCGTGTGTAACAGAGAGAGTGAGAGAGGGAGACGACGTGTGTGTAACAGAGAGAGTGAGAGAGGGAGACAACGTGTGTGTAACAGAGAGAGTGAGAGAGGGAGAAAACGTGTGTGTAACAGAGAGAGTGAGAGAGGGAGACAACGTGTGTAACAGAGAGAGTGAGAGAGGGAGACGACGTGTGTTTAACAGAGAGAGTGAGAGAGGGAGACGACGTGTGTGTAACAGAGAGAGTGAGAGAGGGAGACGACGTGTGTGTAACAGAGAGAGTGAGAGAGGGAGACGACGTGTGTGTAACAGAGAGTGAGAGAGGGAGGCAACGTGTGTGTAACAGAGAGAGAGAGAGAGGGAGATGACGCGTGTGTAACAGAGAGAGTGAGAGAAGGAGACAACGTGTGTGTAACAGGGAGAGTGAGAGAGGGAGACGACGTGTGTGTAACAGAGAGAGTGAGAGAGGGAGACAAGGTGTGTGTAACAGAGAGAGTGAGAGAGGGAGACAAAGTGTGTGTAACAGAGAGAGTGAGAGAGGGAGACGACGTCTGTGTAACAGAGAGAGTGAGAGAGGGAGACGACCTGTGTGTAACAGAGAGAGTGAGAGAGGGAGACGACGCGTGTGTAACAGAGAGAGTGAGAGAGAAAGAGACAACGTCTGTGTAACAGAGAGAGTGAGAGAGGGAGACAACGTGTGTGTAACAGAGACAGTGAGAGAGGGAGACGACGTGTGTGTAACAGAGAGAGTGAGAGAGGGAGACAATGTGTGTGTAACAGAGAGAGCGAGAGAGGGAGACGACGTGTGTGTAACAGAGAGAGTGAGAGAGGGAGACGACGCGTGTGTAACAGAGAGAGTGAGAGAGAAAGAGACAACGTCTGTGTAACAGAGAGAGTGAGAGAGGGAGACAACGTGTGTGTAACAGAGACAGTGAGAGAGGGAGACGACGTGTGTGTAACAGAGAGAGTGAGAGAGGGAGACGACGTGTGTGTAACAGAGAGAGTGAGAGAGGGAGACAACGCGTGTGTAACAGAGAGAGTGAGAGAGGGAGACGACGCGTGTGTAACAGAGAGAGTGAGAGAGGGAGACGACGCGTGTGTAACAGAGAGAGTGAGAGAGGGAGACGACGCGTGTGTAACAGAGAGAGTGAGAGAGGGAGACGACGCGTGTGTAACAGAGAGAGTGAGAGAGGGAGACGACGCGTGTGTAACAGACAGAGTGAGAGAGGGAGACGACGCGTGTGTAACAGAGAGAGTGAGAGAGGGAGACGACGTGTGTGTAACAGAGAGAGTGAGAGAGGGAGACGACGTGTGTGTAACAGAGAGAGTGAGACAGGGAGACGACGTGTGTGTAACAGAGAGAGTGAGAGAAGGAGACGACGTGTGTGTAACAGAGAGAGTGAGAGAGGGAGACGACGTGTGTGTAACAGAGAGAGTGAGAGAAGGAGACGACGTGTGTGTAACAGACAGAGTGAGACAGGGAGACGACGTGTGTGTAACAAAGAGAGTGAGAGAGGGAGACAACGTGTGTGTAACAGAGAGAGTGAGACAGGGAGACAACGTGTGTGTAACAGAGACAGTGAGAAAGGGAGACGACGTGTGTGTAACAGAGAGAGTGAGAGAGGGAGACGACGTCTGTGTAACAGAGAGAGTCAGAGAGGGAGACAACGTGTGTGTAACAGAGATAGTGAGAGAGGGAGACGACGCGTGTGTAACAGAGAGAGTGAGAGAGGGAGACGACGTGTGTGTAACAGAGAGAGTGAGAGAGGGAGACGACGTGTGTGTAACAGAGAGAGTGAGAGAGGGAGACGACGTGTGTGTAACAGAGAGAGTGAGAGACGGAGACGACGTGTGTGTAACAGAGAGAGTGAGAGAGGGAGACAACGTCTGTGTAACAGAGAGAGGGAGACGACGTGTGTGTAACTGAGAGACAGTGAGAGAGGGAGACAACGTGTGTGTAACAGAGAGAGTGAGAGAGGGGGACAACGTGTGTGTAACAGAGAGAGTGAGAGAGGGAGAGAACGTGTGTGTAACAGAGAGTGAGAGAGGGAGACAACGTGTGTGTAACAGAGAGAGTGAGAGAGGGAGACGACGTGTGTGTAACACAGAGAGTGAGAGAGGGAGACGACGTGTGTGTAACAGAGAGAGTGAGAGAGGGAGACGACGTGTGTGTAACAGAGAGAGTGAGAGAGGGAGACGACGTGTGTGTAACAGAGAGAGTGAGAGAGAGAGACGACGTGTGTGTAACAGAGAGAGTGAGAGAGGGAGACGACGTGTGTGTAACAGAGAGAGTGAGAGAGGGAGACGACGTGTGTGTAACAGAGAGAGTGAGAGAGGGAGACGACGTGTGTGTAACAGAGAGAGTGAGAGACGGAGACGACGTGTGTTTAACAGAGAGAGTGAGAGAGGGAGACGACGTGTGTGTAACAGAGACAGTGAGAGTGGGAGACGACGTGTGTGTAACAGAGAGAGTCAGAGAGGGAGACGACGTGTGTGTAACAGAGAGAGTGAGAGAGGGAGACGACGTGTGTGTAACAGAGAGAGGGAGACGACGTGTGTGTAACTGAGAGACAGTGAGAGAGGGAGACGACGTGTGTGTAACAGAGAGAGTGAGAGAGGGAGACAACGCGTGTGTAACAGAGAGAGTGAGAGAGGGAGACGACGTGTGTGTAACAGAGAGAGTGAGAGAGGGAGAAAACGTGTGTTTAACAGAGAGAGTGAGAGAGGGAGACGACGTGTGTGTAACAGAGAGAGAGAGAGAGGGAGACGACGTGTGTGTAACAGAGACAGTGAGAGAGGGAGACGATGTGTGTGTAACAGAGAGAGTGAGAGAGGGAGACGACGTGTGTTTAACAGAGAGAGTGAGAGAGGGAGACGACGTGTGTGTAACAGAGAGAGTGAGAGAGGGAGACGACGTGTGTGTAACAGAGAGAGTGAGAGAGGGAGACGACGTGTGTGTAACAGAGAGAGAGAGAGAGGGAGACGACGCGTGTGTAACAGAGAGAGTGAGAGAGGGAGACGACGTGTGTGTAACAGAGAGAGTGAGAGAGGGAGACGACGTGTGTGTAACAGAGAGAGTGAGTGAGGGAGACGACGCGTGTGTAACAGAGAGAGTGAGAGAGGGAGACGACGCGTGTGTAACAGGGAGAGTGAGAGAGGGAGACGACGTGTGTGGAACAGAGAGAGTGAGAGAGGGAGACAATGTGTGTGTAACAGAGAGAGTGAGAGAGGGAGACAAAGTCTGTGTAACAGAGAGAGTGAGAGAGGGAGACGACGTGTGTGTAACAGAGAGAGTGAGAGAGGGAGACGACCTGTGTGTAACAGAGAGAGTGAGAGAGGGAGACAACGTGTGTGTAACACAGAGAGTGAGAGAGGGAGACGACGCGTGTGTAACAGAGAGAGTGAGAGAGGGAGACAATGCGTGTGTAACAGAGAGAGTGAGAGAGGGAGACGACGTGTGTGTAACAGAGAGAGTGAGAGAGGGAGACAACGTGTGTGTAACAGAGAGAGTGAGAGAGGGAGAAAACGTGTGTAACAGAGAGAGTGAGAGAGGGAGACGACGTGTGTTTAACAGAGAGAGTGAGAGAGGGAGACGACGTGTGTGTAACAGAGAGAGTGAGAGAGGGAGACGACGTGTGTGTAACAGAGAGAGTGAGAGAGGGAGACGACGTGTGTGTAACAGAGAGAGTGAGAGAGGGAGGCAACGTGTGTGTAACAGAGAGAGAGAGAGAGGGAGATGACGCGTGTGTAACAGAGAGAGTGAGAGAAGGAGACAACGTGTGTGTAACAGGGAGAGTGAGAGAGGGAGACGACGTGTGTGTAACAGAGAGAGTGAGAGAGGGAGACAAGGTGTGTGTAACAGAGAGAGTGAGAGAGGGAGACAAAGTGTGTGTAACAGAGAGAGTGAGAGAGGGAGACGACGTCTGTGTAACAGAGAGAGTGAGAGAGGGAGACGACCTGTGTGTAACAGAGAGAGTGAGAGAGGGAGACGACGCGTGTGTAACAGAGAGAGTGAGAGAGAAAGAGACAACGTCTGTGTAACAGAGAGAGTGAGAGAGGGAGACAACGTGTGTGTAACAGAGACAGTGAGAGAGGGAGACGACGTGTGTGTAACAGAGAGAGTGAGAGAGGGAGACAATGTGTGTGTAACAGAGAGAGCGAGAGAGGGAGACGACGTGTGTGTAACAGAGAGAGTGAGAGAGGGAGACGACGCGTGTGTAACAGAGAGAGTGAGAGAGAAAGAGACAACGTCTGTGTAACAGAGAGAGTGAGAGAGGGAGACAACGTGTGTGTAACAGAGACAGTGAGAGAGGGAGACGACGTGTGTGTAACAGAGAGAGTGAGAGAGGGAGACGACGTGTGTGTAACAGAGAGAGTGAGAGAGGGAGACAACGCGTGTGTAACAGAGAGAGTGAGAGAGGGAGACGACGCGTGTGTAACAGAGAGAGTGAGAGAGGGAGACGACGCGTGTGTAACAGAGAGAGTGAGAGAGGGAGACGACGCGTGTGTAACAGAGAGAGTGAGAGAGGGAGACGACGCGTGTGTAACAGAGAGAGTGAGAGAGGGAGACGACGCGTGTGTAACAGACAGAGTGAGAGAGGGAGACGACGCGTGTGTAACAGAGAGAGTGAGAGAGGGAGACGACGTGTGTGTAACAGAGAGAGTGAGAGAGGGAGACGACGTGTGTGTAACAGAGAGAGTGAGACAGGGAGACGACGTGTGTGTAACAGAGAGAGTGAGAGAAGGAGACGACGTGTGTGTAACAGAGAGAGTGAGAGAGGGAGACGACGTGTGTGTAACAGAGAGAGTGAGAGAAGGAGACGACGTGTGTGTAACAGACAGAGTGAGACAGGGAGACGACGTGTGTGTAACAAAGAGAGTGAGAGAGGGAGACAACGTGTGTGTAACAGAGAGAGTGAGACAGGGAGACAACGTGTGTGTAACAGAGACAGTGAGAAAGGGAGACGACGTGTGTGTAACAGAGAGAGCGAGAGAGGGAGACGACGCGTGTGTAACAGAGAGAGTGAGAGAGGGAGACGACGCGTGTTTAACAGAGAGAGTGAGAGAGGGAGACGACGTGTGTGTAACAGAGAGAGTGAGAGAGGGAGACAACGTGTGTGTAACAGAGAGAGTGAGAGAGGGAGACGACGTGTGTGTAACAGAGAGAGTGAGAGAGGGAGACGACGTGTGTGTAACAGAGAGAGTGAGAGAGGGAGACGACGTGTGTGTAACAGAGAGAGTGAGACAGGGAGACGACGTGTGTGTAACAGAGACAGTGAGAGAGGGAGACGACGTGTGTGTAACAGAGAGAGTGAGAGAGGGAGACGACGTCTGTGTAACAGAGAGAGTCAGAGAGGGAGACGACGTGTGTGTAACAGAGAGAGTGAGAGAGGGAGACGACGTGTGTGTATCAGAGAGAGTGAGAGAGGGAGACGACGCGTGTTTAACAGAGAGAGTGAGAGAGGGAGACGACGTGTGTGTAACAGAGAGAGTCAGAGAGGGAGAAGACGTGTGTGTAACAGAGAGAGTGAGAGAGGGAGACGACGCGTGTGTAACAGAGAGAGTGAGAGAGGGAGACGACGCGTGTGTAACAGAGAGAGTGAGAGAGGGAGACGACGCGTGTGTAACAGAGGGAGTGAGAGAGGGAGACGACGTGTGTGTAACACAGAGTGAGAGAGGGAGACGACGTCTGTGTAACAGAGAGAGTCAGAGAGGGAGACAACGTGTGTGTAACAGAGAGAGTGAGAGAGGGAGACGACGCGTGTTTAACAGAGAGAGTGAGAGAGGGGGACGACGTGTGTGTAACAGAGAGAGTCAGAGAGGGAGAAGACGTGTGTGTAACAGAGAGAGTGAGAGAGGGAGACGACGTGTGTGTAACAGAGAGAGTGAGAGAGGGAGACGACGTGTGTGTAACAGAGAGAGTGAGAGAGGGAGACGACGTGTGTGTAACAGAGAGAGTGAGAGAGGGAGACGTGTGTGTAACAGAGAGAGTGAGAGAGGGAGACAACGTGTGTGTAACAGAGAGAGTGAGAGAGGGAGACGACGCGTGTGTAACAGAGAGAGTGAGAGAGGGAGACAACGTGTGTGTAACAGAGAGAGTGAGAGAGGGAGACGACGTCTGTGTAACAGAGAGAGTCAGAGAGGGAGACGACGTGTGTGTAACAGAGAGAGTGAGAGAGGGAGACGACGCGTGTGTAACAGAGAGAGTGAGAGAGGGAGACGACGCGTGTTTAACAGAGAGAGTGAGAGAGGGAGACGACGTGTGTGTAACAGAGAGAGTCAGAGAGGGAGAAGACGTGTGTGTAACAGAGAGAGTGAGAGAGGGAGACGACGTGTGTGTAACAGAGAGAGTGAGAGAGGGAGACGACGTGTGTGTAACAGAGAGAGTGAGAGAGGGAGACGACGTGTGTGTAACAGAGAGAGTGAGAGAGGGAGACGTGTGTGTAACAGAGAGAGTGAGAGAGGGAGACAACGTCTGTGTAACAGAGAGAGTGAGAGAGGGAGACAACGTCTGTGTAACAGAGAGAGTGAGAGAGGGAGACGACGCGTGTTTAACAGAGAGAGTGAGAGAGGGAGACAACGTGTGTAACAGAGAGAGTGAGAGAGGGAGACGACGTGTGTGTAACAGAGAGAGTGAGAGAGGGAGACAACATGTGTGTAACAGAGAGAGAGAGAGAGGTTAGACAACGTGTGTGTAACGGAGAGAGTGAGAGAGGGAGACGACGTCTGTGTAACAGAGAGAGTGAGAGAGGGAGACGACGTGTGTGTAACAGAGAGAGAGTGCGAGAGGGAGACGACGTGTGTGTAACAGAGAGAGAGTGAGAGAGGGAGACAACGTGTGTGTAACAGAGAGAGTGAGAGAGGGGGACAACGTGTGTGTAACAGAGAGAGAGAGAGAGGGAGACAACATGTGTGTAACAGAGAGAGTGAGAGAGGGAGACAACGTGTGTGTAACAGAGAGAGTGAGAGAGGGAGACAACGTGTGTGTAACAGAGAGAGTGAGAGAGGGAGACAACGTGTGTGTAAAAGAGAGTGAGAGAGAAAGAGACAACGTGTGTGTAACAGAGGGAGTGAGAGAGGGAGACAACGTGTGTGTAACAGAGAGAGTGAGAGAGGGAGACGACGCGTGTGTAACAGAGAGAGTGAGAGAGGGAGACAACGTGTGTGTAACAGAGAGAGTGAGAGAGGGAGACGACGTGTGTGTAAAAGAGAGAGTGAGAGTGGGAGACAATGTGTGTGTAAAAGAGAGAGTGAGAGAGGGAGACGACGTGTGTGTAACAGAGAGAGTGAGACAGGGAGACCATGTGTGTGTAACAGAGAGAGTGAGAGAGGGAGACGACGCGTGGTTAACAGAGAGAGTGAGAGAGGGAGACGACGCGTGTGTAACAGGGAGAGTGAGAGAGGGAGACGACGCGTGTGTAACAGAGAGAGTGAGAGAGGGAGACGACGCGTGTGTAACAGGGAGAGTGAGAGAGGGAGACGACGTGTGTGTAACAGAGAGAGTGAGTGAGGGAGACAACCTGTGTGTAACAGAGAGTGAGAGAGAAAGAGACAACGTCTGTGTAACAGAGAGAGTGAGAGAGGGAGACAACGTGTGTGTAACAGAGACAGTGAGAGAGGGAGACGTGTGTGTAACAGAGAGAGAGTCAGAGAGGGAGACGACGCGTGTCTAACAGAGAGAGTGAGAGAGGGAGACGACGCGTGTGTAACAGAGAGAGTGAGAGAGGGAGACGACGTGTGTGTAACAGAGAGAGTGAGAGAGGGAGACGACGTGTGTGTAACAGAGAGAGTGAGAGAGGGAGACGACGTGTGTGTAACAGAGAGAGTGAGAGAGGGAGACGACGTGTGTGTAACTGAGAGAGTGAGAGAGGGAGACGACGTGTGTGTAACAGAGAGAGTGAGAGAGGGAGACGACGTGTGTGTAACAGAGAGAGTGAGAGAGGGAGACGACGTGTGTGTAAAAGAGAGAGTGAGAGAGGGAGACGACGTGTGTGTAACAGAGAGAGTGAGAGAGGGAGACGACGTGTGTGTAACAGAGAGACTGAGAGACGGAGACGACGTGTGTGTAACAGAGAGAGTGAGAGAGGGAGACGACGTGTGTGTAACAGAGAGAGAGAGTGAGGGAGACGACGTGTGTGTAACAGAGAGAGTGAGAGAGGGAGACGACGCGTGTGTAACAGACAGAGTGAGAGGGAGACAACGCGTGTGTAACAGAGACAGTGAGAGAGGGAGACGACGCGTGTGTAACAGAGAGAGTGAGAGAGGGAGACAACATGTGTTTAACAGAGAGAGAGAGAGAGGGAGACGACGTGTGTGTAACAGAGAGAGTGAGAGAGGGAGAAAACGTGTGTGTAACAGACAGAGTGAGAGAGGGAGACAACGTGTGTGTAACAGAGAGAGTGAGAGAGGGAGACAACGTGTGTGTAACAGAGAGAGTGAGAGAGGGAGACAACGTGTGTGTAACAGAGAGAGTGAGAGAGGGAGACAATGTGTGTGTAACAGAGAGAGTGAGAGAGGGAGACACCGTGTGTGTAACAGAGACAGTGAGAGAGGGAGATGACGCATGTGTAACAGAGAGAGTGAGAGAGGGAGACGACGTGTGTGTAACTGAGAGAGTGAGAGAGGGAGACGACGTGTGTGTAACAGAGACAGTGAGAGAGGGAGACAACGTGTGTGTAACAGAGAGAGAGTGAGAGAGGGAGACGTGTGTGTAACAGAGAGAGTGAGAGAGGGAGACAACGTCCGTGTAACAGAGAGAGTCAGAGAGGGAGACAACGTGTGTGTAACAGAGAGAGTGAGAGAGGGAGACGACGTGTGTGTAACAGAGAGAGTGACAGAGGGAGACAATGTGTGTGTAACAGAGAGAGTGAGAGAGGGAGACGACGTGTGTGTAACAGAGAGAGTGAGAGAGGGAGACGTGTGTGTAACAGAGAGAGTGAGAGAGGGAGACAACGTGTGTGTAACAGAGAGAGTGAGAGAGGGAGACGACGCGTGTGTAACAGAGAGAGTGAGAGAGGGAGACAACGTGTGTGTAACAGAGAGAGTGAGAGAGGGAGACGACGTCTGTGTAACAGAGAGAGTCAGAGAGGGAGACGACGTGTGTGTAACAGAGAGAGTGAGAGAGGGAGACGACGCGTGTGTAACAGAGAGAGTGAGAGAGGGAGACGACGCGTGTTTAACAGAGAGAGTGAGAGAGGGAGACGACGTGTGTGTAACAGAGAGAGTCAGAGAGGGAGAAGACGTGTGTGTAACAGAGAGAGTGAGAGAGGGAGACGACGTGTGTGTAACAGAGAGAGTGAGAGAGGGAGACGACGTGTGTGTAACAGAGAGAGTGAGAGAGGGAGACGACGTGTGTGTAACAGAGAGAGTGAGAGAGGGAGACGTGTGTGTAACAGAGAGAGTGAGAGAGGGAGACAACGTCTGTGTAACAGAGAGAGTGAGAGAGGGAGACAACGTCTGTGTAACAGAGAGAGTGAGAGAGGGAGACGACGCGTGTTTAACAGAGAGAGTGAGAGAGGGAGACAACGTGTGTAACAGAGAGAGTGAGAGAGGGAGACGACGTGTGTGTAACAGAGAGAGTGAGAGAGGGAGACAACATGTGTGTAACAGAGAGAGAGAGAGAGGTTAGACAACGTGTGTGTAACGGAGAGAGTGAGAGAGGGAGACGACGTCTGTGTAACAGAGAGAGTGAGAGAGGGAGACGACGTGTGTGTAACAGAGAGAGAGTGCGAGAGGGAGACGACGTGTGTGTAACAGAGAGAGAGTGAGAGAGGGAGACAACGTGTGTGTAACAGAGAGAGTGAGAGAGGGGGACAACGTGTGTGTAACAGAGAGAGAGAGAGAGGGAGACAACATGTGTGTAACAGAGAGAGTGAGAGAGGGAGACAACGTGTGTGTAACAGAGAGAGTGAGAGAGGGAGACAACGTGTGTGTAACAGAGAGAGTGAGAGAGGGAGACAACGTGTGTGTAAAAGAGAGTGAGAGAGAAAGAGACAACGTGTGTGTAACAGAGGGAGTGAGAGAGGGAGACAACGTGTGTGTAACAGAGAGAGTGAGAGAGGGAGACGACGCGTGTGTAACAGAGAGAGTGAGAGAGGGAGACAACGTGTGTGTAACAGAGAGAGTGAGAGAGGGAGACGACGTGTGTGTAAAAGAGAGAGTGAGAGTGGGAGACAATGTGTGTGTAAAAGAGAGAGTGAGAGAGGGAGACGACGTGTGTGTAACAGAGAGAGTGAGACAGGGAGACCATGTGTGTGTAACAGAGAGAGTGAGAGAGGGAGACGACGCGTGGTTAACAGAGAGAGTGAGAGAGGGAGACGACGCGTGTGTAACAGGGAGAGTGAGAGAGGGAGACGACGCGTGTGTAACAGAGAGAGTGAGAGAGGGAGACGACGCGTGTGTAACAGGGAGAGTGAGAGAGGGAGACGACGTGTGTGTAACAGAGAGAGTGAGTGAGGGAGACAACCTGTGTGTAACAGAGAGTGAGAGAGAAAGAGACAACGTCTGTGTAACAGAGAGAGTGAGAGAGGGAGACAACGTGTGTGTAACAGAGACAGTGAGAGAGGGAGACGTGTGTGTAACAGAGAGAGAGTCAGAGAGGGAGACGACGCGTGTCTAACAGAGAGAGTGAGAGAGGGAGACGACGCGTGTGTAACAGAGAGAGTGAGAGAGGGAGACGACGTGTGTGTAACAGAGAGAGTGAGAGAGGGAGACGACGTGTGTGTAACAGAGAGAGTGAGAGAGGGAGACGACGTGTGTGTAACAGAGAGAGTGAGAGAGGGAGACGACGTGTGTGTAACTGAGAGAGTGAGAGAGGGAGACGACGTGTGTGTAACAGAGAGAGTGAGAGAGGGAGACGACGTGTGTGTAACAGAGAGAGTGAGAGAGGGAGACGACGTGTGTGTAAAAGAGAGAGTGAGAGAGGGAGACGACGTGTGTGTAACAGAGAGAGTGAGAGAGGGAGACGACGTGTGTGTAACAGAGAGACTGAGAGACGGAGACGACGTGTGTGTAACAGAGAGAGTGAGAGAGGGAGACGACGTGTGTGTAACAGAGAGAGAGAGTGAGGGAGACGACGTGTGTGTAACAGAGAGAGTGAGAGAGGGAGACGACGTGTGTGTAACAGACAGAGTGAGAGGGAGACAACGCGTGTGTAACAGAGACAGTGAGAGAGGGAGACGACGCGTGTGTAACAGAGAGAGTGAGAGAGGGAGACAACATGTGTTTAACAGAGAGAGAGAGAGAGGGAGACGACGTGTGTGTAACAGAGAGAGTGAGAGAGGGAGAAAACGTGTGTGTAACAGACAGAGTGAGAGAGGGAGACAACGTGTGTGTAACAGAGAGAGTGAGAGAGGGAGACAACGTGTGTGTAACAGAGAGAGTGAGAGAGGGAGACAACGTGTGTGTAACAGAGAGAGTGAGAGAGGGAGACAATGTGTGTGTAACAGAGAGAGTGAGAGAGGGAGACACCGTGTGTGTAACAGAGACAGTGAGAGAGGGAGATGACGCATGTGTAACAGAGAGAGTGAGAGAGGGAGACGACGTGTGTGTAACTGAGAGAGTGAGAGAGGGAGACGACGTGTGTGTAACAGAGACAGTGAGAGAGGGAGACAACGTGTGTGTAACAGAGAGAGAGTGAGAGAGGGAGACGTGTGTGTAACAGAGAGAGTGAGAGAGGGAGACAACGTCCGTGTAACAGAGAGAGTCAGAGAGGGAGACAACGTGTGTGTAACAGAGAGAGTGAGAGAGGGAGACGACGTGTGTGTAACAGAGAGAGTGACAGAGGGAGACAATGTGTGTGTAACAGAGAGAGTGAGAGAGGGTGACGACGTGTGTGTAACAGAGAGAGTGAGAGAGGGAGACGACGTGTGTGTAACAGAGAGAGAGTGCGAGAGGGAGACAATGTGTGTTTAACAGAGAGAGTGAGAGAGGGAGACGACGTGTGTAACAGAGAGATTGAGAGTGGGAGACAACGTGTGTGTAACAGAGAGTGAGAGAAGGAGACGACGTGTGTGTAACAGAGAGAGTGAGAGAGGGAGACGACGCGTGTGTAACAGAGAGAGTGAGAGAGGGAGACGACGCGTGTGTAACAGAGAGACTGAGAGAGGGAGACGACGTGTGTGTAACAGAGAGAGAGAGTGAGGGAGACGACGTGTGTGTAACAGAGAGAGTGAGAGAGGGAGACAAAGTGTGTGTAACAGAAAGAGTGAGAGAGGGAGACGATGTGTGTGTAACAGACAGAGTGAGAGAGGGAGACAACGTGTGTGTAACAGAGAGAGTGAGAGAGGGAGACAACGTGTGTGTAACAGAGAGAGTGAGAGAGGGAGACAATGTGTGTGTAACAGAGAGAGTGAGAGAGGGAGACACCGTGTGTGTAACAGAGACAGTGAGAGAGGGAGATGACGCATGTGTAACAGAGAGAGTGAGAGAGGGAGACGACGCGTGTGTAACAGAGAGAGTGAGAGAGGGAGACGTCGTGTGTGTAACAGAGAGAGTGAGAGAGGGAGACAAAGTGTGTGTAACAGAGAGAGTGAGAGAGGGAGACGACGTGTGTGTAACAGAGAGAATGAGAGAGGGAGACAACGTGTGTGTAACAGAGAGAGTGAGAGAGGGAGACGACGTGTGTGTAACAGAGAGAGTGAGAGAGGGAGACGACGTGTGTGTAACAGAGAGAGTGAGAGAGGGAGACGACGTGTGTGTAACAGAGAGAGTGAGAGAGGGAGACGACGTGTGTGTAACAGAGAGAGTGAGAGAGATAGACAACGTGTGTGTAACTGAGAGAGAGTGAGAGAGGGAGACAACGTGTGTGTAACAGAGAGAGTGAGAGAGGGAGACAACGTGTGTGTAACAGAGAGACTGAGAGAGGGAGACGACATGTGTGTAACAGAGAGAGAGAGAGAGGGAGACAACGTATGTGTAACAGAGAGAGAGAGAGGGAGACAACGTGTGTGTAACAGAGAGAGTCAGAGAGGGGGACAACGTGTGTGTAACAGAGAGAGAGAGAGAGGGAGACAATGTGTGTGTAACAGAGAGAGTGAGAGAGGGAGACAACGTGTGTGTAACAGAGAGAGTGAGAGAGGGAGACAACGTGTGTGTAACAGAGAGAGTGAGAGAGGGAGACAACGTGTTTGTAACAGAGAGAGTGAGAGAGGGAGACGACGCGTGTGTAACAGGGAGAGTGAGAGAGGGAGACGACGTGTGTGTAACAGAGAGAGTGAGTGAGGGAGACAACCTGTGTGTAACAGAGAGTGAGAGAGAAAGAGACAACGTCTGTGTAACAGAGAGAGTGAGAGAGGGAGACAACGTGTGTGTAACAGAGACAGTGAGAGAGGGAGACGTGTGTGTAACAGAGAGAGAGTCAGAGAGGGAGACGACGCGTGTGTAACAGAGAGAGTGAGAGAGGCAGACGACGCGTGTGTAACAGAGAGAGTGAGAGAGGGAGACGACGTGTGTGTAACAGAGAGAGTGAGAGAGGGAGACGACGTGTGTGTAACAGAGAGAGTGAGAGAGGGAGACGACGTGTGTGTAACAGAGAGAGTGAGAGAGGGAGACGACGTGTGTGTAACTGAGAGAGTGAGAGAGGGAGACGACGTGTGTGTAACAGAGAGAGTGAGAGAGGGAGACGACGTGTGTGTAACAGAGAGAGTGAGAGAGGGAGACGACGTGTGTGTAAAAGAGAGAGTGAGAGAGGGAGACGACGTGTGTGTAACAGAGAGAGTGAGAGAGGGAGACGACGTGTGTGTAACAGAGAGACTGAGAGAGGGAGACGACGTGTGTGTAACAGAGAGAGTGAGAGAGGGAGACGACGTGTGTGTAACAGAGAGAGAGAGTGAGGGAGACGACGTGTGTGTAACAGAGAGAGTGAGAGAGGGAGACGACGTGTGTGTAACAGACAGAGTGAGAGAGGGAGACAACGTGTGTGTAACAGAGACAGTGAGAGAGGGAGACGACGCGTGTGTAACAGAGAGAATGAGAGAGGGAGACGACGTGTGTGTAACAGAGAGAGTGAGAGAGGGAGAAAACGTGTGTGTAACAGACAGAGTGAGAGAGGGAGACAACGTGTGTGTAACAGAGAGAGTGAGAGAGGGAGACAACGTGTGTGTAACAGAGAGAGTGAGAGAGGGAGACAACGTGTGTGTAACAGAGAGAGTGAGAGAGGGAGACAATGTGTGTGTAACAGAGAGAGTGAGAGAGGGAGACACCGTGTGTGTAACAGAGAGAGAGTGAGAGAGGGAGACGTGTGTGTAACAGAGAGAGTGAGAGAGGGAGACAACGTCCGTGTAACAGAGAGAGTCAGAGAGGGAGACAACGTGTGTGTAACAGAGAGAGTGAGAGAGGGAGACGACGTGTGTGTAACAGAGAGAGTGAGAGATGGAGACAATGTGTGTGTAACAGAGAGAGTGAGAGAGGGAGACGACGTGTGTGTAACAGAGAGAGTGAGAGAAGGAGAAGACGTGTGTGTAACAGAGAGAGTGAGAGAGGGAGACGACGCGTGTGTAACAGAGAGAGTGAGAGAGGGAGACGACGCGTGTGTAACAGAGAGACTGAGAGAGGGAGACGACGCGTGTGTAACAGAGAGAGTGAGAGAGGGAGACGACGCGTGTGTAACAGAGAGAGTGAGAGAGGGAGACGACGCGTGTGTAACAGAGAGAGTGAGAGAGGGAGACGACGTGTGTGTAACAGAGAGAGAGAGTGAGGGAGACGACGTGTGTGTAACAGAGAGAGTGAGAGAGGGAGACGACGTGTGTGTAACAGAGAGAGTGAGAGAGGCAGACGACGTGTGTGTAACAGAGAGAGTGAGAGAGGGAGACGACGTGTGTGTAACAGAGAGAGTGAGAGAGGGAGACGACGTGTGTGTAACAGAGAGAGTGAGAGAGGGAGACAACGTGTGTGTAACAGAGACAGTGAGAGAGGGAGACGACGCGTGTGTAACAGAGAGAGTGAGAGAGGGAGACGACGTGTGTGTAACAGAGAGAGTGAGAGAGGGAGACGACGTGTGTGTAACAGAGAGAGTGAGAGAGGGAGACGACGTGTGTGTAACAGAGAGAGTGAGAGAGGGAGACAATGTGTGTGTAACAGAGAGAATGAGAGAGGGAGACAAAGTGTGTGTAACAGAAAGAGTGAGAGAGGGAGACGATGTGTGTGTAACAGACAGAGTGAGAGAGGGAGACAACGTGTGTGTAACAGAGAGAGTGAGAGAGGGAGACAACGTGTGTGTAACAGAGAGAGTGAGAGAGAGAGACGATGTGTGTGTAACAGAGAGAGTGAGAGAGGGAGACGACGTGTGTGTAACTGAGAGAGAGTGAGAGAGGGAGACAATGTGTGTGTAACAGAGACAGTGAGAGAGGGAGATGACGCATGTGTAACAGAGAGAGTGAGAGAGGGAGACGACGTGTGTGTAACAGAGAGAGTGAGAGAGGGAGACGTCGTGTGTGTAACAGAGAGAATGAGAGAGGGAGACAACGTGTGTGTAACAGAGAGAGTGAGAGAGGGAGACGACGTGTGTGTAACAGAGAGAGTGAGAGAGGGAGACGACGTGTGTGTAACAGAGAGAGTGAGAGAGGGAGACGACGTGTGTGTAACAGAGAGAGTGAGAGAGGGAGACGACGTGTGTGTAACAGAGAGAGTGAGAGAGGGAGACGACGTGTGTGTAACAGAGAGAGTGAGAGAGATAGACAACGTGTGTGTAACTGAGAGAGAGTGAGAGAGGGAGACAACGTGTGTGTAACAGAGAGAGTGAGAGAGGGAGACAACGTGTGTGTAACAGAGAGACTGAGAGAGGGAGACGACATGTGTGTAACAGAGAGAGAGAGAGAGGGAGACAACGTATGTGTAACAGAGAGAGAGAGAGGGAGACAACGTGTGTGTAACAGAGAGAGTCAGAGAGGGGGACAACGTGTGTGTAACAGAGAGAGAGAGAGAGGGAGACAACGTGTGTGTAACAGAGAGAATGAAGAGGGAGTCGACGTGTGTGTAACAGAGAGAGTGAGAGAGGGAGACAACGCGTGTGTAACAGAGAGAGTGAGAGAGGGAGACGACGTGTGTGTAACAGAGAGAGTGAGAGAGGGAGACGTCTGTGTAACAGAGAGAGTGAGAGAGGGAGACGACGCGTGTGTAACAGAGAGAGTGAGAGAGGGAGACGACGTGTGTGTAACAGAGAGAGTGAAGAGGGAGTCGACGTGTGTGTAACAGAGAGAGTGAGAGAGGGAGACAACGTGTGTGTAACAGAGAGAGTGAGAGAGGGAGACAACGTGTTTGTAACAGAGTGAGTGAGAGAGGGAGACGACGTGTGTGTAACAGAGAGAGTGAGAGAGGGAGACGACGTGTGTGTAACAGAGAGAGTGAGAGAGGGAGACGACGTGTGTGTAACAGAGAGAGTGAGAGAGGGAGACGACGTCTGTGTAACAGAGAGAGTCAGAGAGGGAGACGACGCGTGTGTAACAGAGAGAGTGAGAGAGAGAGACGACGCGTGTGTAACAGAGAGAGTGAGAGAGGGAGACGACGCGTGTTTAACAGAGAGAGTGAGAGAGGGAGACGACGTGTGTGTAACAGAGAGAGTCAGAGAGGGAGAAGACGCGTGTGTAACAGAGAGAGTGAGAGAGGGAGACGACGCGTGTGTAACAGAGAGAGTGAGAGAGGGAGACGACGCGTGTGTAACAGAGAGAGTGAGAGAGGGAGACGACGCGTGTGTAACAGAGAGAGTGAGAGAGGGAGACGACGCGTGTGTAACAGAGAGAGTGAGAGAGGGAGACGACGCGTGTGTAACAGAGAGAGTGAGAGAGGGAGACGACGCGTGTGTAACAGAGAGAGTGAGAGAGGGAGACAACGTCCGTGTCACAGAGAGAGTCAGAGAGGGAGACAACGTGTGTGTAACAGAGAGAGTGAGAGAGGGAGACGACGTGTGTGTAACAGAGAGAGTGAGAGAGGGAGACAACGTGTGTGTAACAGAGAGAGTGAGAGAGGGAGACGACGTGTGTGTAACAGAGAGAGTGAGAGAGGGAGACGACGTGTGTGTAACAGAGAGAGAGTGCGAGAGGGAGACAATGTGTGTTTAACAGAGAGAGTGAGAGAGGGAGACGACGTGTGTAACAGAGTGAGTGAGAGTGGGAGACAACGTGTGTGTAACAGAGAGTGAGAGAAGGAAACGACGTGTGTGTAACAGAGAGAGTGAGAGAGGGAGACGACGCGTGTGTAACAGAGAGAGTGAGAGAGGGAGACGACGCGTGTGTAACAGAGAGACTGAGAGAGGGAGACGACGTGTGTGTAACAGAGAGAGTGAGAGAGGGAGACGACGTGTGTGTAACAGAGAGAGAGAGTGAGGGAGACGACGTGTGTGTAACAGAGAGAGTGAGAGAGGGAGACGACGTGTGTGTAACAGAGAGAGTGAGAGAGGGAGACAATGTGTGTGTAACAGAGAGAGTGAGAGAGGGAGACAACGTGTGTGTAACAGAGACAGTGAGAGAGGGAGAAAATGTGTGTGTAACAGAGAGAGTGAGAGAGGGAGACACGGTGTGTGTAACAGAGACAGTGAGAGAGGGAGATGACGCATGTGTAACAGAGAGAGTGAGAGAGGGAGACGACGCGTGTGTAACAGAGAGAGTGAGAGAGGGAGACGTCGTGTGTGTAACAGAGAGAGTGAGAGAGGGAGACAAAGTGTGTGTAACAGAGAGAGTGAGAGAGGGAGACGACGTGTGTGTAACAGAGAGAATGAGAGAGGGAGACAACGTGTGTGTAACAGAGAGAGTGAGAGAGGGAGACGACGTGTGTGTAACAGAGAGAGTGAGAGAGGGAGACGACGTGTGTGTAACAGAGAGAGTGAGAGAGGGAGACGACGTGTGTGTAACAGAGAGAGTGAGAGAGGGAGACGACGTGTGTGTAACAGAGAGAGTGAGAGAGATAGACAACGTGTGTGTAACTGAGAGAGAGTGAGAGAGGGAGACAACGTGTGTGTAACAGAGAGAGTGAGAGAGGAAGACAACGTGTGTGTAACAGAGAGACTGAGAGAGGGAGACAACGCGTGTGTAACAGAGAGAGAGAGAGAGGGAGACAACGTATGTGTAACAGAGAGAGAGAGAGGGAGACAACGCGTGTGTAACAGAGAGAGAGAGAGGGAGACAATGTGTGTGTAACAGAGAGAGTGAAGAGAGGGAGACAACGTGTGTGTAACAGAGAGAGTGAGAGAGGGAGACAACGTGTGTGTAACAGAGAGAGTGAGAGAGGGAGACAACGTGTTTGTAACAGAGAGAGTGAGAGAGGGAGACGACGTGTGTGTAACAGAGAGAGTGAGAGAGGGAGACGACGTGTGTGTAACAGAGAGAGTGAGAGAGGGAGACGAAGCGTCTGTAACAGAGAGAGTGAGAGAGGGAGACGACGCGTGTGTAACAGAGAGAATGAGAGAGGGAGACGACGCGTGCGTAACACAGAGAATCAGAGAGGGAGACGACGTCTGTGTAACAGAGAGAGTCAGAGAGGGAGACGACGTGTGTGTAACAGAGAGTGAGAGAGGGAGACGACGTGTGTGTAACAGAGAGAGTGAGAGAGGGATAAAACGTGTGTGTAACAGAGAGAGTGAGAGAGGGAGACGACGTGTGTGTAACAGAGACAGTGAGAGAGGGAGGCGTGTGTGTAACAGAGAGAGTGAGAGAGGGAAATGACGTGTGTGTAACAGAGAGAGTGAGAGAGGGAGACAACGTGTGTGTAACAGAGAGAGTGAGAGAGGGAGACAACGTGTGTGTAACAGAGAGAGTGAGAGAGGGAGACGACGTGTGTGTAACAGAGAGAGTGAGAGAGGGAGACAAGGTGTGTGTAACAGAGAGAGTGAGAGTGGGAGACGACGCGTGTGTAACAGAGAGAGTGAGAGAGATAGACAACGTGTGTGTAACTGAGAGAAAGTGAGAGAGGGAGACAACGTGTGTGTAACAGAGAGAGTGAGAGAGGGAGACGACGTGTGTGTAACAGAGAGAGTGAGAGAGGGAGACAACGTGTGTGTAACAGAGAGACTGAGAGAGGGAGACGACGTGTGTGTAACAGAGAGAGAGAGAGAGGGAGACAACGTGTGTGTAACAGATAGAGTGAGAGAGGGAGACGACGTGTGTGTAACAGAGAGAGTGAGAGAGAGAGACAACGTGTGTGTAACAGAGAGAGTGAGAGAGGGAGACAATGTGTGTGTAACAGAGAGAGTGAGAGAGGGAGACAACGTGTGTGTAACAGAGACAGTGAGAGAGGGAGATGACGCGTGTCTAACAGAGAGAGTGAGAGAGGGAGACGACGCGTGTGTAACAGAGAGAATGAGAGAGGGAGACAACGCGTGTGTAACAGAGAGAGTGAGAGAGGGAGACGACGTGTGTGTAACAGAGAGAGTGAGAGAGGGAGACGACGTGTGTGTAACAGAGAGAGTGAGAGAGGGAGACAACGTGTGTGTAACAGAGAGAGTGAGAGAGGGAGACAACTTGTGTGTAACAGACAGAGTGAGAGAGGGAGACGACGTGTGTGTAACAGAGACAGTGAGAGTGGGAGACGACGCGTGTGTAACAGAGAGAGTGAGAGAGATAGACAACGTGTGTGTAACTGAGAGAGAGTGAGAGAGGGAGACAATGTGTGTGTAACAGAGAGAGTGAGAGAGGGAGCCGACGTGTGTGTAACAGAGAGAGAGAGAGAGGGAGACAACGTATGTGTAACAGAGAGAGTGAGAGAGGGAGACAACGTGTGTGTAACAGAGAGAGTGAGAGAGGGAGACAACGTGTGTGTAACAGAGAGACTGAGAGAGGGAGACGATATGTGTGTAACAGAGAGAGAGAGAGAGGGAGACAACGTATGTGTAACAGAGAGAGTGAGAGAGGGGGACAACGTGTGTGTAACAGAGAGAGAGAAAGAGGGAGACAATGTGTGTGTAACAGAGAGAGTGAGAGAGGGAGACAACGTGTGTGTAACAGAGAGAGTGAGAGAGGGAGACAACGTGTGTGTAACAGAGAGAGTGAGAGAGGGAGACAACGTGTTTGTTACAGAGAGAGTGAGAGAGGGAGATGACGCGTGTGTAACAGAGAGAGTGAGAGAGGGAGACGACGTGTGTGTAACAGAGAGAGTGAGAGAGGGAGACGAAGCGTGTGTAACAGAGAGAGTGAGAGAGGGAGACGAAGCGTGTGTAACAGAGAGAGTGAGAGAGGGAGACGAAGCGTGTGTAACAGAGAGAGTGAGAGAGGGAGACGACGTGTGTGTAACAGAGAGAGTGAGAGAGGGAGACGAAGCGTGTGTAACAGAGAGAGTGAGAGAGGGAGACGACGCGTGTGTAACACAGAGAATCAGAGAGGGAGATGACGTGTGTGTAACAGAGAGACTGAGAGAGGGAGACGACGTGTGTGTAACAGAGAGAGTGAGAGAGGGAGACAACTTGTGTGTAACAGACAGAGTGAGAGAGGGAGACGACGTGTGTGTAACAGAGACAGTGAGAGTGGGAGACGACGCGTGTGTAACAGAGAGAGTGAGAGAGATAGACAACGTGTGTGTAACTGAGAGAGAGTGAGAGAGGGAGACAATGTGTGTGTAACAGAGAGAGTGAGAGAGGGAGCCGACGTGTGTGTAACAGAGAGAGTGAGAGAGGGAGACAACGTGTGTGTAACAGAGAGACTGAGAGAGGGAGACGACATGTGTGTAACAGAGAGAGAGAGAGAGGGAGACAACGTATGTGTAACAGAGAGAGAGAGAGGGAGACAACGTGTGTGTAACAGAGAGAGTGAGAGAGGGGGACAACGTGTGTGTAACAGAGAGAGAGAGAGAGGGAGACAATGTGTGTGTAACAGAGAGAGTGAGAGAGGGAGACAACGTGTGTGTAACAGAGAGAGTGAGAGAGGGAGACAACGTGTGTGTAACAGAGAGAGTGAGAGAGGGAGACAACGTGTTTGTAACAGAGAGAGTGAGAGAGGGAGACGACGCGTGTGTAACAGAGAGAGTGAGAGAGGGAGACGACGTGTGTGTAACAGAGAGAGTGAGAGAGGGAGACGACGCGTGTGTAACAGAGAGAGTGAGAGAGGGAGACGACGTGTGAGTAACAGAGAGAGTGAGAGAGGGAGACAACTTGTGTGTAACAGAGAGAGTGAGAGAGGGAGACAACGCGTGTGTAACAGAGAGAGTGAGAGAGGGAGACGACGCGTGTGTAACAGAGAGAGTGAGAGAGGGAGACAATGTGTGTGTAACAGAGACAGTGAGAGAGGGAGACGATGTGTGTGTAACAGAGAGAGAGAGCGAGGGAGACAACGTGTGCGTAAAAGAGAGTGAGAGAGAAAGAGACAACGTCTGTGTAACAGAGAGAGTGAGTGAGGGAGACAACGTGTGTGTAACAGAGAGTGAGAGAGAAAGAGACAACGTGTGTGTAACAGAGAGAGTGAGAGAGGGAGACGACGCGTGTGTAACAGAGAGAGTGAGAGAGGGAGACGACGTGTGTGTAACAGAGAGAGTGAGAGAGGGAGACGACGCGTGTGTAACAGAGAGAGTGAGAGAGGGAGACGACGTGTGAGTAACAGAGAGAGTGAGAGAGGGAGACAACTTGTGTGTAACAGAGAGAGTGAGAGAGGGAGACAACGCGTGTGTAACAGAGAGAGTGAGAGAGGGAGACGACGCGTGTGTAACAGAGAGAGTGAGAGAGGGAGACAACGTGTGTGTAACAGAGAGAGTGAGAGAGGGAGACAATGTGTGTGTAACAGAGACAGTGAGAGAGGGAGACGATGTGTGTGTAACAGAGAGAGAGAGCGAGGGAGACAACGTGTGCGTAAAAGAGAGTGAGAGAGAAAGAGACAACGTCTGTGTAACAGAGAGAGTGAGTGAGGGAGACAACGTGTGTGTAACAGAGAGTGAGAGAGAAAGAGACAACGTGTGTGTAACAGAGAGAGTGAGAGAGGGAGACAACGTGTGTGTAACAGACAGAGTGAGACAGGGAGACAATGTGTGTGTAACAGAGAGAGTGAGAGAGGGAGACGACGTGTGTGTAACAGAGAGAGTGAGAGAGGGAGACGACGCGTGTTTAACAGAGAGAGTCAGAGAGGGAGAAGACGTGTGTGTAACAGAGAGAGTGAGAGAGGGAGACGACGTGTGTGTAACAGAGAGAGTGAGAGAGGGAGACGACGTGTGTGTAACAGAGAGAGTGAGAGAGGGAGACGACGTGTGTGTAACAGAGAGAGTGAGAGAGGGAGACGTGTGTGTAACAGAGAGAGTGAGAGAGGGAGACAACGTCTGTGTAACAGAGAGAGTGAGAGAGGGAGACAACATGTGTGTAACAGAGAGAGTGAGAGAGGGAGACAACGTGTGTGTACCAGAGAGAGTGAGAGAGGGAGACGACGCGTGTGTAACAGAGAGAGTGAGAGAGGGAGACAACGTGTGTGTAACAGAGAGTGAGAGAGGGAGACGACGTGTGTGTAACAGAGAGAGTGAGAGAGGGAGACGACGTCTGTGTAACAGAGAGAGTCAGAGAGGGAGACAACGTGTGTGTAACAGAGAGAGTGAGAGAGGGAGACGACGTGTGTGTAACAGAGAGAGTGAGAGAGGGAGACGACGCGTGTTTAACAGAGAGAGTGAGAGAGGGAGACGACGTGTGTGTAACAGAGAGAGTCAGAGAGGGAGAAGACGTGTGTGTAACAGAGAGAGTGAGAGAGGGAGACGACGTGTGTGTAACAGAGAGAGTGAGAGAGGGAGACGACGTGTGTGTAACAGAGAGAGTGAGAGAGGGAGACGACGTGTGTGTAACAGAGAGAGTGAGAGAGGGAGACGTGTGTGTAACAGAGAGAGTGAGAGAGGGAGACAACGTCTGTGTAACAGAGAGAGTGAGAGAGGGAGACAACGTCTGTGTAACAGAGAGAGTGAGAGAGGGAGACGACGCGTGTTTAACAGAGAGAGTGAGAGAGGGAGACGACGTGTGTGTAACAGAGAGAGTGAGAGAGGGAGACAACATGTGTGTAACAGAGAGAGAGAGAGAGGTTAGACAACGTGTGTGTAACGGAGAGAGTGAGAGAGGGAGACGACGTCTGTGTAACAGAGAGAGTGAGAGAGGGAGACGACGTGTGTGTAACAGAGAGAGAGTGCGAGAGGGAGACGACGTGTGTGTAACAGAGAGAGAGTGAGAGAGGGAGACAACGTGTGTGTAACAGAGAGAGTGAGAGAGGGGGACAACGTGTGTGTAACAGAGAGAGAGAGAGAGGGAGACAACATGTGTGTAACAGAGAGAGTGAGAGAGGGAGACAACGTGTGTGTAACAGAGAGAGTGAGAGAGGGACACAACGTGTGTGTAACAGAGAGAGTGAGAGAGGGAGACAACGTGTGTGTAAAAGAGAGTGAGAGAGAAAGAGACAACGTCTGTGTAACAGAGAGTGAGAGAGGGAGACGACGTGTGTGTAACAGAGAGAGTGAGTGAGGGAGACAACGTGTGTGTAACAGAGAGTGAGAGAGAAAGAGACAACGTGTGTGTAACAGAGGGAGTGAGAGAGGGAGACAACGTGTGTGTAACAGAGAGAGTGAGAGAGGGAGACGACGCGTGTGTAACAGAGAGAGTGAGAGAGGGAGACAACGTGTGTGTAACAGAGAGAGTGAGCGAGGGAGACAACGTGTGTGTAAAAGAGAGAGTGAGAGAGGGAGACGATGTGTGTGTAACAGAGAGAGAGAGCGAGGGAGACAACGTGTGCGTAAAAGAGAGTGAGAGAGAAAGAGACAACGTCTGTGTAACAGAGAGAGTGAGTGAGGGAGACAACGTGTGTGTAACAGAGAGTGAGAGAGAAAGAGACAACGTGTGTGTAACAGAGAGAGTGAGAGAGGGAGACAACGTGTGTGTAACAGACAGAGTGAGAGAGGGAGACAATGTGTGTGTAACAGAGAGAGTGAGAGAGGGAGACGACGTGTGTGTAACAGAGAGAGTGAGAGAGGGAGACGACGCGTGTTTAACAGAGAGAGTCAGAGAGGGAGAAGACGTGTGTGTAACAGAGAGAGTGAGAGAGGGAGACGACGTGTGTGTAACAGAGAGAGTGAGAGAGGGAGACGACGTGTGTGTAACAGAGAGAGTGAGAGAGGGAGACGACGTGTGTGTAACAGAGAGAGTGAGAGAGGGAGACGTGTGTGTAACAGAGAGAGTGAGAGAGGGAGACAACGTCTGTGTAACAGAGAGAGTGAGAGAGGGAGACAACATGTGTGTAACAGAGAGAGTGAGAGAGGGAGACAACGTGTGTGTACCAGAGAGAGTGAGAGAGGGAGACGACGCGTGTGTAACAGAGAGAGTGAGAGAGGGAGACAACGTGTGTGTAACAGAGAGTGAGAGAGGGAGACGACGTGTGTGTAACAGAGAGAGTGAGAGAGGGAGACAACGTGTGTGTAACAGACAGAGTGAGAGAGGGAGACAATGTGTGTGTAACAGAGAGAGTGAGAGAGGGAGACGACGTGTGTGTAACAGAGAGAGTCAGAGAGGGAGAAGACGTGTGTGTAACAGAGAGAGTGAGAGAGGGAGACGACGTGTGTGTAACAGAGAGAGTGAGAGAGGGAGACGACGTGTGTGTAACAGAGAGAGTGAGAGAGGGAGACGACGTGTGTGTAACAGAGAGAGTGAGAGAGGGAGACGACGCGTGTTTAACAGAGAGAGTCAGAGAGGGAGAAGACGTGTGTGTAACAGAGAGAGTGAGAGAGGGAGACGACGTGTGTGTAACAGAGAGAGTGAGAGAGGGAGACGACGTGTGTGTAACAGAGAGAGTGAGAGAGGGAGACGACGTGTGTGTAACAGAGAGCGTGAGAGAGGGAGACGTGTGTGTAACAGAGAGAGTGAGAGAGGGAGACAACGTCTGTGTAACAGAGAGAGTGAGAGAGGGAGACAACATGTGTGTAACAGAGAGAGTGAGAGAGGGAGACAACGTGTGTGTACCAGAGAGAGTGAGAGAGGGAGACGACGCGTGTGTAACAGAGAGAGTGAGAGAGGGAGACAACGTGTGTGTAACAGAGAGTGAGAGAGGGAGACGACGTGTGTGTAACAGAGAGAGTGAGAGAGGGAGACGACGCGTGTTTAACAGAGAGAGTCAGAGAGGGAGAAGACGTGTGTGTAACAGAGAGAGTGAGAGAGGGAGACGACGTGTGTGTAACAGAGAGAGTGAGAGAGGGAGACGACGTGTGTGTAACAGAGAGAGTGAGAGAGGGAGACGACGTGTGTGTAACAGAGAGAGTGAGAGAGGGAGACGTGTGTGTAACAGAGAGAGTGAGAGAGGGAGACAACGTCTGTGTAACAGAGAGAGTGAGAGAGGGAGACAACATGTGTGTAACAGAGAGAGTGAGAGAGGGAGACAACGTGTGTGTACCAGAGAGAGTGAGAGAGGGAGACGACGCGTGTGTAACAGAGAGAGTGAGAGAGGGAGACAACGTGTGTGTAACAGAGAGTGAGAGAGGGAGACGACGTGTGTGTAACAGAGAGAGAGTGAGAGAGGGAGACAACGTGTGTGTAACAGAGAGAGTGAGAGAGGGGGACAACGTGTGTGTAACAGAGAGAGAGAGAGAGGGAGACAACATGTGTGTAACAGAGAGAGTGAGAGAGGGAGACAACGTGTGTGTAACAGAGAGAGTGAGAGAGGGAGACAACGTGTGTGTAACAGAGAGAGTGAGAGAGGGAGACAACGTGTGTGTAAAAGAGAGTGAGAGAGAAAGAGACAACGTCTGTGTAACAGAGAGTGAGAGAGGGAGACGACGTGTGTGTAACAGAGAGAGTGAGTGAGGGAGACAACGTGTGTGTAACAGAGAGTGAGAGAGAAAGAGACAACGTGTGTGTAACAGAGGGAGTGAGAGAGGGAGACAACGTGTGTGTAACAGAGAGAGTGAGAGAGGGAGACGATGCGTGTGTAACAGAGAGAGTGAGAGAGGGAGACAACGTGTGTGTAACAGAGAGAGTGAGCGAGGGAGACAACGTGTGTGTAAAAGAGAGAGTGAGAGAGGGAGACGACGTGTGTGTAACAGAGAGAGTGAGAGAGGGAGACAACGTGTGTGTAACAGAGAGAGTGAGAGAGGGAGACAACGTGTGTGTAACAGAGAGTGAGAGAGAAAGAGACAACGTGTGTGTAACAGAGAGAGTGAGAGAGGGAGACAACGTGTGTGTAACAGACAGAGTGAGAGAGGGAGACAATGTGTGTGTAACAGAGAGAGTGAGAGAGGGAGACGACGTGTGTGTAACAGAGAGAGTGAGAGAGGGAGACGACGCGTGTTTAACAGAGAGAGTCAGAGAGGGAGAAGACGTGTGTGTAACAGAGAGAGTGAGAGAGGGAGACGACGTGTGTGTAACAGAGAGAGTGAGAGAGGGAGACGACGTGTGTGTAACAGAGAGAGTGAGAGAGGGAGACGACGTGTGTGTAACAGAGAGAGTGAGAGAGGGAGACGACGTGTGTGTAACAGAGAGAGTGAGAGAGGGAGACGTGTGTGTAACAGAGAGAGTGAGAGAGGGAGACAACGTCTGTGTAACAGAGAGAGTGAGAGAGGGAGACAACATGTGTGTAACAGAGAGAGTGAGAGAGGGAGACAACGTGTGTGTACCAGAGAGAGTGAGAGAGGGAGACGACGCGTGTGTAACAGAGAGAGTGAGAGAGGGAGACAACGTGTGTGTAACAGAGAGTGAGAGAGGGAGACGACGTGTGTGTAACAGAGAGAGAGTGAGAGAGGGAGACAACGTGTGTGTAACAGAGAGAGTGAGAGAGGGGGACAACGTGTGTGTAACAGAGAGAGAGAGAGAGGGAGACAACATGTGTGTAACAGAGAGAGTGAGAGAGGGAGACAACGTGTGTGTAACAGAGAGAGTGAGAGAGGGAGACAACGTGTGTGTAACAGAGAGAGTGAGAGAGGGAGACAACGTGTGTGTAAAAGAGAGTGAGAGAGAAAGAGACAACGTCTGTGTAACAGAGAGTGAGAGAGGGAGACGACGTGTGTGTAACAGAGAGAGTGAGTGAGGGAGACAACGTGTGTGTAACAGAGAGTGAGAGAGAAAGAGACAACGTGTGTGTAACAGAGGGAGTGAGAGAGGGAGACAACGTGTGTGTAACAGAGAGAGTGAGAGAGGGAGATGACGCGTGTGTAACAGAGAGAGTGAGAGAGGGAGACAACGTGTGTGTAACAGAGAGAGTGAGCGAGGGAGACAACGTGTGTGTAAAAGAGAGAGTGAGAGAGGGAGACGACGTGTGTGTAACAGAGAGAGTGAGACAGGGAGACCATGTGTGTGTAACAGAGAGAGTGAGAGAGGGAGACGACGCGTGGTTAACAGAGAGAGTGAGAGAGGGAGACGACGCGTGTCTAACAGGGAGAGTGAGAGAGGGAGACGACGCGTGTGTAACAGAGAGAGTGAGAGAGGGAGACGACGCGTGTGTAACAGGGAGAGTGAGAGAGGGAGACGACGTGTGTGTAACAGAGAGAGTGAGTGAGGGAGACAACCTGTGTGTAACAGAGAGTGAGAGAGAAAGAGACAACGTCTGTGTAACAGAGAGAGTGAGAGAGGGAGACAACGTGTGTGTAACAGAGACAGTGAGAGAGGGAGACGTGTGTGTAACAGAGAGAGAGTCAGAGAGGGAGACGACGCGTGTGTAACAGAGAGAGTGAGAGAGGGAGACGACGCGTGTGTAACAGAGAGAGTGAGAGAGGGAGACGACGCGTGTGTAACAGAGAGAGTGAGAGAGGGAGACGACGTGTGTGTAACAGAGAGAGTGAGAGAGGGAGAAGACGTGTGTGTAACAGAGAGAGTGAGAGAGGGAGACGACGTGTGTGTAACAGAGAGAGTGAGAGAGGGAGACGACGTGTGTGTAACTGAGAGAGTGAGAGAGGGAGACGACGTGTGTGTAACAGAGAGAGTGAGAGAGGGAGACGACGTGTGTGTAACAGAGAGAGTGAGAGAGGGAGACGACGTGTGTGTAAAAGAGAGAGTGAGAGAGGGAGACGACGTGTGTGTAACAGAGAGAGTGAGAGAGGGAGACGACGTGTGTGTAACAGAGAGAGTGAGAGAGGGAGACGACGTGTGTGTAACAGAGAGAGTGAGAGAGGGAGACGACGTGTGTGTAACAGAGAGAGAGAGAGAGGGAGACGACGTGTGTGTAACAGAGAGAGTGAGATAGGGAGACGACGTGTGTGTAACAGAGAGAGTGAGAGAGGGAGACGACGTGTGTGTAACAGACAGAGTGAGAGAGGGAGACAACGCGTGTGTAACAGAGACAGTGAGAGAGGGAGACGACGCGTGTGTAACAGAGAGAATGAGAGAGGGAGACGACGTGTGTGTAACAGAGAGAGTGAGAGAGGGAGAAAACGTGTGTGTAACAGACAGAGTGAGAGAGGGAGACAACGTGTGTGTAACAGAGGGAGTGAGAGAGGGAGACAACGTGTGTGTAACAGAGAGAGTGAGAGAGGGAGACAACGTGTGTGTAACAGAGAGAGTGAGAGAGGGAGACAATGTGTGTGTAACAGAGAGAGTGAGAGAGGGAGACACCGTGTGTGTAACAGAGACAGTGAGAGAGGGAGATGACGCATGTGTAACAGAGAGAGTGAGAGAGGGAGACGACGTGTGTGTAACTGAGAGAGTGAGAGAGGGAGACGACGTGTGTGTAACAGAGACAGTGAGAGAGGGAGACAACGTGTGTGTAACAGAGAGAGAGTGAGAGAGGGAGACGTGTGTGTAACAGAGAGAGTGAGAGAGGGAGACAACGTCCGTGTCACAGAGAGAGTCAGAGAGGGAGACAACGTGTGTGTAACAGAGAGAGTGAGAGAGGGAGACGACGTGTGTGTAACAGAGAGAGTGAGAGAGGGAGACAATGTGTGTGTAACAGAGAGAGTGAGAGAGGGAGACGACGTGTGTGTAACAGAGAGAGTGAGAGAGGGAGACGACGTGTGTGTAACAGAGAGAGAGTGCGAGAGGGAGACAATGTGTGTTTAACAGAGAGAGTGAGAGAGGGAGACGACGTGTGTAACAGAGAGAGTGAGAGTGGGAGACAACGTGTGTGTAACAGAGAGTGAGAGAAGGAGACGACGTGTGTGTAACAGAGAGAGTGAGAGAGGGAGACGACGCGTGTGTAACAGAGAGAGTGAGAGAGGGAGACGACGCGTGTGTAACAGAGAGACTGAGAGAGGGAGACGACGTGTGTGTAACAGAGAGAGTGAGAGAGGGAGACGACGTGTGTGTAACAGAGAGAGAGAGTGAGGGAGACGACGTGTGTGTAACAGAGAGAGTGAGAGAGGGAGACGACGTGTGTGTAACAGAGAGAGTGAGAGAGGGAGACAATGTGTGTGTAACAGAGAGAGTGAGAGAGGGAGACAACGTGTGTGTAACAGAGACAGTGAGAGAGGGAGACAATGTGTGTGTAACAGAGAGAGTGAGAGAGGGAGACACCGTGTGTGTAACAGAGACAGTGAGAGAGGGAGATGACGCATGTGTAACAGAGAGAGTGAGAGAGGGAGACGACGCGTGTGTAACAGAGAGAGTGAGAGAGGGAGACGTCGTGTGTGTAACAGAGAGAGTGAGAGAGGGAGACAAAGTGTGTGTAACAGAGAGAGTGAGAGAGGGAGACGACGTGTGTGTAACAGAGAGAATGAGAGAGGGAGACAACGTGTGTGTAACAGAGAGAGTGAGAGAGGGAGACGACGTGTGTGTAACAGAGAGAGTGAGAGAGGGAGACGACGTGTGTGTAACAGAGAGAGTGAGAGAGGGAGACGACGTGTGTGTAACAGAGAGAGTGAGAGAGGGAGAAGACGTGTGTGTAACAGAGAGAGTGAGAGAGATAGACAACGTGTGTGTAACTGAGAGAGAGTGAGAGAGGGAGACAACGTGTGTGTAACAGAGAGAGTGAGAGAGGGAGACAACGTGTGTGTAACAGAGAGACTGAGAGAGGGAGACGACATGTGTGTAACAGAGAGAGAGAGAGAGGGAGACAACGTATGTGTAACAGAGAGAGAGAGAGGGAGACAACGTGTGTGTAACAGAGAGAGTCAGAGAGGGGGACAACGTGTGTGTAACAGAGAGAGAGAGAGGGAGACAATGTGTGTGTAACAGAGAGAGTGAGAGAGGGAGACAACGTGTGTGTAACAGAGAGAGTGAGAGAGGGAGACAACGTGTGTGTAACAGAGAGAGTGAGAGAGGGAGACAACGTGTTTGTAACAGAGAGAGTGAGAGAGGGAGACGACGTGTGTGTAACAGAGAGAGTGAGAGAGGGAGACGACGTGTGTGTAACAGAGAGAGTGAGAGAGGGAGACGAAGCGTCTGTAACAGAGAGAGTGAGAGAGGGAGACGACGCGTGTGTAACAGAGAGAATGAGAGAGGGAGACGACGCGTGTGTAACACAGAGAATCAGAGAGGGAGACGACGTCTGTGTAACAGAGAGAGTCAGAGAGGGAGACGACGTGTGTGTAACAGAGAGTGAGAGAGGGAGACGACGTGTGTGTAACAGAGAGAGTGAGAGAGGGATAAAACGTGTGTGTAACAGAGAGAGTGAGAGAGGGAGACGACGTGTGTGTAACAGAGACAGTGAGAGAGGGAGGCGTGTGTGTAACAGAGAGAGTGAGAGAGGGAGATGACGTGTGTGTAACAGAGAGAGTGAGAGAGGGAGACGACGTGTGTGTAACAGAGAGAGTGAGAGAGGGAGACAACGTGTGTGTAACAGAGAGAGTGAGAGAGGGAGACGACGTGTGTGTAACAGAGAGAGTGAGAGAGGGAGACAAGGTGTGTGTAACAGAGAGAGTGAGAGTGGGAGACGACGCGTGTGTAACAGAGAGAGTGAGAGAGATAGACAACGTGTGTGTAACTGAGAGAAAGTGAGAGAGGGAGACAACGTGTGTGTAACAGAGAGAGTGAGAGAGGGAGACGACGTGTGTGTAACAGAGAGAGTGAGAGAGGGAGACAACGTGTGTGTAACAGAGAGACTGAGAGAGGGAGACGACGTGTGTGTAACAGAGAGAGAGAGAGAGGGAGACAACGTGTGTGTAACAGATAGAGTGAGAGAGGGAGACGACGTGTGTGTAACAGAGAGAGTGAGAGAGGGAGACGACGTGTGTGTAACAGAGAGAGTGAGAGAGGGAGACAAGGTGTGTGTAACAGAGAGAGTGAGAGTGGGAGACGACGCGTGTGTAACAGAGAGAGTGAGAGAGATAGACAACGTGTGTGTAACTGAGAGAAAGTGAGAGAGGGAGACAACGTGTGTGTAACAGAGAGAGTGAGAGAGGGAGACGACGTGTGTGTAACAGAGAGAGTGAGAGAGGGAGACAACGTGTGTGTAACAGAGAGACTGAGAGAGGGAGACGACGTGTGTGTAACAGAGAGAGAGAGAGAGGGAGACAACGTGTGTGTAACAGATAGAGTGAGAGAGGGAGACGACGTGTGTGTAACAGAGAGAGTGAGAGAGAGAGACAACGTGTGTGTAACAGAGAGAGTGAGAGAGGGAGACAACGTGTGTGTAACAGAGAGTGAGAGAAGGAGACGACGTGTGTGTAACAGAGAGAGTGAGAGAGGGAGACGACGCGTGTGTAACAGAGAGAGTGAGAGAGGGAGACGACGCGTGTGTAACAGAGAGACTGAGAGAGGGAGACGACGTGTGTGTAACAGAGAGAGTGAGAGAGGGAGACGACGTGTGTGTAACAGAGAGAGAGAGTGAGGGAGACGACGTGTGTGTAACAGAGAGAGTGAGAGAGGGAGACGACGTGTGTGTAACAGAGAGAGTGAGAGAGGGAGACAATGTGTGTGTAACAGAGAGAGTGAGAGAGGGAGACAACGTGTGTGTAACAGAGACAGTGAGAGAGGGAGACAATGTGTGTGTAACAGAGAGAGTGAGAGAGGGAGACACCGTGTGTGTAACAGAGACAGTGAGAGAGGGAGATGACGCATGTGTAACAGAGAGAGTGAGAGAGGGAGACGACGCGTGTGTAACAGAGAGAGTGAGAGAGGGAGACGTCGTGTGTGTAACAGAGAGAGTGAGAGAGGGAGACAAAGTGTGTGTAACAGAGAGAGTGAGAGAGGGAGACGACGTGTGTGTAACAGAGAGAATGAGAGAGGGAGACAACGTGTGTGTAACAGAGAGAGTGAGAGAGGGAGACGACGTGTGTGTAACAGAGAGAGTGAGAGAGGGAGACGACGTGTGTGTAACAGAGAGAGTGAGAGAGGGAGACGACGTGTGTGTAACAGAGAGAGTGAGAGAGGGAGAAGACGTGTGTGTAACAGAGAGAGTGAGAGAGATAGACAACGTGTGTGTAACTGAGAGAGAGTGAGAGAGGGAGACAACGTGTGTGTAACAGAGAGAGTGAGAGAGGGAGACAACGTGTGTGTAACAGAGAGACTGAGAGAGGGAGACGACATGTGTGTAACAGAGAGAGAGAGAGAGGGAGACAACGTATGTGTAACAGAGAGAGAGAGAGGGAGACAACGTGTGTGTAACAGAGAGAGTCAGAGAGGGGGACAACGTGTGTGTAACAGAGAGAGAGAGAGGGAGACAATGTGTGTGTAACAGAGAGAGTGAGAGAGGGAGACAACGTGTGTGTAACAGAGAGAGTGAGAGAGGGAGACAACGTGTGTGTAACAGAGAGAGTGAGAGAGGGAGACAACGTGTTTGTAACAGAGAGAGTGAGAGAGGGAGACGACGTGTGTGTAACAGAGAGAGTGAGAGAGGGAGACGACGTGTGTGTAACAGAGAGAGTGAGAGAGGGAGACGAAGCGTCTGTAACAGAGAGAGTGAGAGAGGGAGACGACGCGTGTGTAACAGAGAGAATGAGAGAGGGAGACGACGCGTGTGTAACACAGAGAATCAGAGAGGGAGACGACGTCTGTGTAACAGAGAGAGTCAGAGAGGGAGACGACGTGTGTGTAACAGAGAGTGAGAGAGGGAGACGACGTGTGTGTAACAGAGAGAGTGAGAGAGGGATAAAACGTGTGTGTAACAGAGAGAGTGAGAGAGGGAGACGACGTGTGTGTAACAGAGACAGTGAGAGAGGGAGGCGTGTGTGTAACAGAGAGAGTGAGAGAGGGAGATGACGTGTGTGTAACAGAGAGAGTGAGAGAGGGAGACGACGTGTGTGTAACAGAGAGAGTGAGAGAGGGAGACAACGTGTGTGTAACAGAGAGAGTGAGAGAGGGAGACGACGTGTGTGTAACAGAGAGAGTGAGAGAGGGAGACAAGGTGTGTGTAACAGAGAGAGTGAGAGTGGGAGACGACGCGTGTGTAACAGAGAGAGTGAGAGAGATAGACAACGTGTGTGTAACTGAGAGAAAGTGAGAGAGGGAGACAACGTGTGTGTAACAGAGAGAGTGAGAGAGGGAGACGACGTGTGTGTAACAGAGAGAGTGAGAGAGGGAGACAACGTGTGTGTAACAGAGAGACTGAGAGAGGGAGACGACGTGTGTGTAACAGAGAGAGAGAGAGAGGGAGACAACGTGTGTGTAACAGATAGAGTGAGAGAGGGAGACGACGTGTGTGTAACAGAGAGAGTGAGAGAGGGAGACGACGTGTGTGTAACAGAGAGAGTGAGAGAGGGAGACAAGGTGTGTGTAACAGAGAGAGTGAGAGTGGGAGACGACGCGTGTGTAACAGAGAGAGTGAGAGAGATAGACAACGTGTGTGTAACTGAGAGAAAGTGAGAGAGGGAGACAACGTGTGTGTAACAGAGAGAGTGAGAGAGGGAGACGACGTGTGTGTAACAGAGAGAGTGAGAGAGGGAGACAACGTGTGTGTAACAGAGAGACTGAGAGAGGGAGACGACGTGTGTGTAACAGAGAGAGAGAGAGAGGGAGACAACGTGTGTGTAACAGATAGAGTGAGAGAGGGAGACGACGTGTGTGTAACAGAGAGAGTGAGAGAGAGAGACAACGTGTGTGTAACAGAGAGAGTGAGAGAGGGAGACAACGTGTGTGTAACAGAGACAGTGAGAGAGGGAGATGACGCGTGTCTAACAGAGAGAGTGAGAGAGGGAGACGACGCGTGTGTAACAGAGAGAATGAGAGAGGGAGACAACGCGTGTGTAACAGAGAGAGTGAGAGGGGGAGACGACGTGTGTGTAACAGAGAGAGTGAGAGAGGGAGACGACGTGTGTGTAACAGAGAGAGTGAGAGAGGGAGACAACGTGTGTGTAACAGAGAGAGTGAGAGAGGGAGACAACTTGTGTGTAACAGACAGAGTGAGAGAGGGAGACGACGTGTGTGTAACAGAGACAGTGAGAGTGGGAGACGACGCGTGTGTAACAGAGAGAGTGAGAGAGATAGACAACGTGTGTGTAACTGAGAGAGAGTGAGAGAGGGAGACAATGTGTGTGTAACAGAGAGAGTGAGAGAGGGAGCCGACGTGTGTGTAACAGAGAGAGAGAGAGAGGGAGACAACGTATGTGTAACAGAGAGAGTGAGAGAGGGAGACAACGTGTGTGTAACAGAGAGAGTGAGAGAGGGAGACAACGTGTGTGTAACAGAGAGACTGAGAGAGGGAGACGATATGTGTGTAACAGAGAGAGAGAGAGAGGGAGACAACGTATGTGTAACAGAGAGAGAGAGAGGGAGACAACGTGTGTGTAACAGAGAGAGTGAGAGAGGGGGACAACGTGTGTGTAACAGAGAGAGAGAGAGAGGGAGACAATGTGTGTGTAACAGAGAGAGTGAGAGAGGGAGACAACGTGTGTGTAACAGAGAGAGTGAGAGAGGGAGACAACGTGTGTGTAACAGAGAGAGTGAGAGAGGGAGACAACGTGTTTGTAACAGAGAGAGTGAGAGAGGGAGATGACGCGTGTGTTACAGAGAGAGTGAGAGAGGGAGACGACGTGTGTGTAACAGAGAGAGTGAGAGAGGGAGACGAAGCGTGTGTAACAGAGAGAGTGAGAGAGGGAGACGAAGCGTGTGTAACAGAGAGAGTGAGAGAGGGAGACGACGTGTGTGTAACAGAGAGAGTGAGAGAGGGAGACGAAGCGTGTGTAACAGAGAGAGTGAGAGAGGGAGACGACGCGTGTGTAACACAGAGAATCAGAGAGGGAGATGACGTGTGTGTAACAGAGAGACTGAGAGAGGGAGACGACGTGTGTGTAACAGAGAGAGTGAGAGAGGGAGACAACTTGTGTGTAACAGACAGAGTGAGAGAGGGAGACGACGTGTGTGTAACAGAGACAGTGAGAGTGGGAGACGACGCGTGTGTAACAGAGAGAGTGAGAGAGATAGACAACGTGTGTGTAACTGAGAGAGAGTGAGAGAGGGAGACAATGTGTGTGTAACAGAGAGAGTGAGAGAGGGAGCCGACGTGTGTGTAACAGAGAGAGTGAGAGAGGGAGACAACGTGTGTGTAACAGAGAGACTGAGAGAGGGAGACGACATGTGTGTAACAGAGAGAGAGAGAGAGGGAGACAACGTATGTGTAACAGAGAGAGAGAGAGGGAGACAACGTGTGTGTAACAGACAGAGTGAGAGAGGGGGACAACGTGTGTGTAACAGAGAGAGAGAGAGAGGGAGACAATGTGTGTGTAACAGAGAGAGTGAGAGAGGGAGACAACGTGTGTGTAACAGAGAGAGTGAGAGAGGGAGACAACGTGTTTGTAACAGAGAGAGTGAGAGAGGGAGACGACGCGTGTGTAACAGAGAGAGTGAGAGAGGGAGACGACGTGTGTGTAACAGAGAGAGTGAGAGAGGGAGACGACGCGTGTGTAACAGAGAGAGTGAGAGAGGGAGACGACGTGTGAGTAACAGAGAGAGTGAGAGAGGGAGACAACTTGTGTGTAACAGAGAGAGTGAGAGAGGGAGACAACGCGTGTGTAACAGAGAGAGTGAGAGAGGGAGACGACGCGTGTGTAACAGAGAGAGTGAGAGAGGGAGACGACGTGTGTGTAACAGAGAGAGTGAGAGAGGGAGACAATGTGTGTGTAACAGAGACAGTGAGAGAGGGAGACGATGTGTGTGTAACAGAGAGAGAGAGCGAGGGAGACAACGTGTGCGTAAAAGAGAGTGAGAGAGAAAGAGACAACGTCTGTGTAACAGAGAGAGTGAGTGAGGGAGACAACGTGTGTGTAACAGAGAGTGAGAGAGAAAGAGACAACGTGTGTGTAACAGAGAGAGTGAGAGAGGGAGACAACGTGTGTGTAACAGACAGAGTGAGAGAGGGAGACAATGTGTGTGTAACAGAGAGAGTGAGAGAGGGAGACGACGTGTGTGTAACAGAGAGAGAGAGAGGGAGACGACGTGTGTGTAACAGAGAGAGTTCGAGAGGGAGACGACGTGTGGGTAACAGAGAGAGTGAGAGAGGGAGACGACGTGTGTGTAACAGAGAGAGTGAGAGAGGGAGATGACGCGTGTGTAACAGAGAGAGTGAGAGAGGGAGACGACCCGTGTGTAACAGAGAGAGTGAGAGAGGGAGACGACGCGTGTGTAACAGAGAGTGTGAGAGAGGGAGACGACGCGTGTGTAACAGAGAGAGTGAGAGAGGGAGACGACGCGTGTGTAACAGAGAGAGTGAGAGAGGGAGACGACGCGTGTGTAACAGAGAGAGTGAGAGAGGGAGACGACGCGTGTGTAACAGAGAGAGTGAGAGAGGGAGACGACGCGTGTGTAACAGAGACAGTGAGAGTGGGAGACGACGCGTGTGTAACAGAGAGAGTGAGAGAGGGAGACGACGCGTGTGTAACAGAGAGAGTGAGAGAGGGAGACGACGCGTGTGTAACAGAGAGAGTGAGAGAGGGAGACGACGCGTGTGTAACAGAGAGAGTGAGAGAGGGAGACGACGCGTGTGTAACAGAGAGAGTGAGAGAGGGAGATGACGTGTGTGTAACAGAGAGAGTGAGAGAGGGAGACGATGTGTGTGTAACAGACAGAGTGAGAGAGGGAGACAACATGTGTGTGTAACAGAGACAGTGAGAGAGGGAGACGTGTGTGTAACAGTGGGAGAGTGAGAGAGGGAGACGACGCGTGTGTAACAGAGAGAGTGAGAGAGGGAGACGACGCGTGTGTAACAGAGAGAGTGAGAGAGGGAGACGACGCGTGTGTAACAGAGAGAGAGAGAGAGGGAGACGACGCGTGTGTAACAGAGAGAGTGAGAGAGGGAGACGACGCGTGTGTAACAGAGAGAGTGAGAGAGGGAGACGACGCGTGTGTAACAGAGAGAGTGAGAGAGGGAGACGACGCGTGTGTAACAGAGAGAGTGAGAGAGGGAGACGACGCGTGTGTAACAGAGAGAGTGAGAGAGGGAGACGACGTGTGTGTAACAGAGAGAGTGAGAGAGGGAGACGACGTGTGTGTAACAGAGAGAGTGAGAGAGGGAGACGACGTGTGTGTAACAGAGACAGTGAGAGAGGGAGACGACGCGTGTGTAACAGAGAGAGTGAGAGAGGGAGACGACGCATGTGTAACAGAGAGAGTGAGAGAGGGAGACGACGTGTGTGTAACAGAGAGAGTGAGAGAGGGAGACGACGTGTGTGTAACAGACAGAGTGAGAGAGGGAGACGACGTGTGTGTAACAGAGACAGTGACAGTGGGAGACGACGCGTGTGTAACAGAGAGAGTGAGAGAGATAGACAACGTGTGTGTAACTGAGAGAGAGTGAGAGAGGGAGACAACGTGTGTGTAACAGAGAGAGTGAGAGAGGGAGCCGACGTGTGTGTAACAGAGAGAGTGAGAGAGGGAGACAACGTGTGTGTAACAGAGAGACTGAGAGAGGGAGACGACATGTGTGTAACAGAGAGAGAGAGAGAGGGAGACAACGTATGTGTAACAGAGAGAGAGAGAGGGAGACAACGTGTGTGTAACAGAGAGAGTGAGAGAGGGGGACAACGTGTGTGTAACAGAGAGAGTGAGAGAGGGAGACAACGTGTGTGTAACAGAGAGAGTGAGAGAGGGAGACAACGTGTGTGTAACAGAGAGAGTGAGAGAGGGAGACAACGTGTTTGTAACAGAGAGAGTGAGAGAGGGAGATGACGCGTGTGTAACAGAGAGAGTGAGAGAGGGAGACGACGTGTGTGTAACAGAGAGAGTGAGAGAGGGAGACGAAGCGTGTGTAACAGAGAGAGTGAGAGAGGGAGACGACGCGTGTGTAACAGAGAGAATGAGAGAGGGAGACGACGCGTGTGTAACAGAGAGAGTGAGAGAGGGAGACGACGTGTGTGTAACAGAGAGAGTGAGAGAGGGAGACAACGCGTGTGTAACAGAGAGAGTGAGAGAGGGAGACAATGTGTGTGTAACAGAGACAGTGAGAGAGGGAGACGACGTGTGTGTAACAGAGAGAGTGAGCGAGGGAGACAACGTCTGTGTAAAAGAGAGTGAGAGAGAAAGAGACAACGTCTGTGTAACAGAGAGAGTGAGTGAGGGAGACAACGTGTGTGTAACAGAGAGTGAGAGAGAAAGAGACAACGTGTCTGTAACAGAGAGAGTGAGAGAGGGAGACAACGTGTGTGTAACAGAGAGAGTGAGAGAGGGAGACGTCTGTGTAACAGAGAGAGTGAGAGAGGGAGATGACGCGTGTGTAACAGAGAGAGTGAGAGAGGGAGACGACGCGTGTGTAACAGAGAGAGTGAGAGAGGGAGACGATGTGTGTGTAACAGAGAGAGTGAGAGAGGGAGACAACTTGTGTGTAACAGAGAGAGTGAGAGAGGGAGACAACGCGTGTGTAACAGAGAGAGTGAGAGAGGGAGACGACGCGTGTGTAACAGAGAGAGTGAGAGAGGGAGACAACGTGTGTGTAACAGAGAGAGTGAGAGAGGGAGACAATGTGTGTGTAACAGAGACAGTGAGAGAGGGAGACGACGTGTGTGTAACAGAGAGAGAGAGCGAGGGAGACAACGTGTGCGTAAAAGAGAGTGAGAGAGAAAGAGACAACGTCTGTGTAACAGAGAGAGTGAGTGAGGGAGACAACGTGTGTGTAACAGAGAGTGAGAGAGAAAGAGACAACGTGTGTGTAACAGAGAGAGTGAGAGAGGGAGACAATGTGTGTGTAACAGAGAGAGTGAGAGAGGGAGACGACGTGTGTGTAACAGAGGGAGTGAGAGAGGGAGACGACGTGTGTGTAACAGAGAGAGAGAGAGGGAGATGACGTGTGTGTAACAGAGAGAGTTCGAGAGGGAGACGACGTGTGGGTAACAGAGAGAGTGAGAGTGGGAGACGACGTGTGTGTAACAGAGAGAGTGAGAGAGGGAGATGACGCGTGTGTAACAGAGAGAGTGAGAGAGGGAGACGACGTGTGTGTAACAGAGAGAGTGAGAGAGGGAGATGACACGTGTGTAACAGAGAGAGTGAGAGAGGGAGACGACGCGTGTGTAACAGAGAGAGTGAGAGAGGGAGACGACGCGTGTGTAACAGAGAGAGTGAGAGAGGGAGACGACGCATGTGTAACAGAGAGAGTGAGAGAGGGAGACGACGTGTGTGTAACAGAGAGAGTGAGAGAGGGAGACGACGTGTGTGTAACAGACAGAGTGAGAGAGGGAGACGACGTGTGTGTAACAGAGACAGTGACAGTGGGAGACGACGCGTGTGTAACAGAGAGAGTGAGAGAGATAGACAACGTGTGTGTAACTGAGAGAGAGTGAGAGAGGGAGACAACGTGTGTGTAACAGAGAGAGTGAGAGAGGGAGCCGACGTGTGTGTAACAGAGAGAGTGAGAGAGGGAGACAACGTGTGTGTAACAGAGAGACTGAGAGAGGGAGACGACATGTGTGTAACAGAGAGAGAGAGAGAGGGAGACAACGTATGTGTAACAGAGAGAGAGAGAGGGAGACAACGTGTGTGTAACAGAGAGAGTGAGAGAGGGGGACAACGTGTGTGTAACAGAGAGAGTGAGAGAGGGAGACAACGTGTGTGTAACAGAGAGAGTGAGAGAGGGAGACAACGTGTGTGTAACAGAGAGAGTGAGAGAGGGAGACAACGTGTTTGTAACAGAGAGAGTGAGAGAGGGAGATGACGCGTGTGTAACAGAGAGAGTGAGAGAGGGAGACGACGTGTGTGTAACAGAGAGAGTGAGAGAGGGAGACGAAGCGTGTGTAACAGAGAGAGTGAGAGAGGGAGACGACGCGTGTGTAACAGAGAGAATGAGAGAGGGAGACGACGCGTGTGTAACAGAGAGAGTGAGAGAGGGAGACGACGTGTGTGTAACAGAGAGAGTGAGAGAGGGAGACAACGCGTGTGTAACAGAGAGAGTGAGAGAGGGAGACAATGTGTGTGTAACAGAGACAGTGAGAGAGGGAGACGACGTGTGTGTAACAGAGAGAGTGAGCGAGGGAGACAACGTCTGTGTAAAAGAGAGTGAGAGAGAAAGAGACAACGTCTGTGTAACAGAGAGAGTGAGTGAGGGAGACAACGTGTGTGTAACAGAGAGTGAGAGAGAAAGAGACAACGTGTCTGTAACAGAGAGAGTGAGAGAGGGAGACAACGTGTGTGTAACAGAGAGAGTGAGAGAGGGAGACGTCTGTGTAACAGAGAGAGTGAGAGAGGGAGATGACGCGTGTGTAACAGAGAGAGTGAGAGAGGGAGACGACGCGTGTGTAACAGAGAGAGTGAGAGAGGGAGACGATGTGTGTGTAACAGAGAGAGTGAGAGAGGGAGACAACTTGTGTGTAACAGAGAGAGTGAGAGAGGGAGACAACGCGTGTGTAACAGAGAGAGTGAGAGAGGGAGACGACGCGTGTGTAACAGAGAGAGTGAGAGAGGGAGACAACGTGTGTGTAACAGAGAGAGTGAGAGAGGGAGACAATGTGTGTGTAACAGAGACAGTGAGAGAGGGAGACGACGTGTGTGTAACAGAGAGAGAGAGCGAGGGAGACAACGTGTGCGTAAAAGAGAGTGAGAGAGAAAGAGACAACGTCTGTGTAACAGAGAGAGTGAGTGAGGGAGACAACGTGTGTGTAACAGAGAGTGAGAGAGAAAGAGACAACGTGTGTGTAACAGAGAGAGTGAGAGAGGGAGACAATGTGTGTGTAACAGAGAGAGTGAGAGAGGGAGACGACGTGTGTGTAACAGAGGGAGTGAGAGAGGGAGACGACGTGTGTGTAACAGAGAGAGAGAGAGGGAGATGACGTGTGTGTAACAGAGAGAGTTCGAGAGGGAGACGACGTGTGGGTAACAGAGAGAGTGAGAGTGGGAGACGACGTGTGTGTAACAGAGAGAGTGAGAGAGGGAGATGACGCGTGTGTAACAGAGAGAGTGAGAGAGGGAGACGACGTGTGTGTAACAGAGAGAGTGAGAGAGGGAGATGACACGTGTGTAACAGAGAGAGTGAGAGAGGGAGACGACGCGTGTGTAACAGAGAGAGTGAGAGAGGGAGACGACGCGTGTGTAACAGAGAGAGTGAGAGAGGGAGACGACGCGTGTGTAACAGAGAGAGTGAGAGAGGGAGACGACGCGTGTGTAACAGAGAGAGTGAGAGAGGGAGACGACGCGTGTGTAACAGAGAGAGTGAGAGAGGGAGACGACGCGTGTGTAACAGAGACAGTGAGAGTGGGAGACGACGCGTGTGTAACAGAGAGAGTGAGAGAGGGAGACGACGCGTGTGTAACAGAGAGAGTGAGAGAGGGAGACGACGCGTGTGTAACAGAGAGAGTGAGAGAGGGAGACGACGCGTGTGTAACAGAGAGAGTGAGAGAGGGAGACGACGCGTGTGTAACAGAGAGAGAGAGAGAGGGAGACGACGCGTGTGTAACAGAGAGAGTGAGAGAGGGAGACGACGCGTGTGTAACAGAGAGAGTGAGAGAGGGAGACGACGCGTGTGTAACAGAGAGAGTGAGAGAGGGAGACGACGCGTGTGTAACAGAGAGAGTGAGAGAGGGAGACAACGTGTGTGTAACAGACAGACTGAGAGAGGGAGACGACATGTGTGTAACAGAGAGAGAGAGAGAGGGAGACAACGTATGTGTAACAGAGAGAGAGAGAGGGAGACAACGTGTGTGTAACAGAGAGAGTGAGAGAGGGGGACAACGTGTGTGTAACAGAGAGAGAGAGAGAGGGAGACAATGTGTGTGTAACAGAGAGAGTGAGAGAGGGAGACAACGTGTGTGTAACAGAGAGAGTGAGAGAGGGAGACAACGTGTGTGTAACAGAGAGAGTGAGAGAGGGAGACAACGTGTTTGTAACAGAGAGAGTGAGAGAGGGAGATGACGCGTGTGTAACAGAGAGAGTGAGAGAGGGAGACGACGTGTGTGTAACAGAGAGAGTGAGAGAGGGAGACGACGCGTGTGTAACAGAGAGAGTGAGAGAGGGAGACAACGTGTGTGTAACAGAGAGACTGAGAGAGGGAGACGACATGTGTGTAACAGAGAGAGAGAGAGAGGGAGACAACGTATGTGTAACAGAGAGAGAGAGAGGGAGACAACGTGTGTGTAACAGAGAGAGTGAGAGAGGGGGACAACGTGTGTGTAACAGAGAGAGAGAGAGGGAGACAATGTGTGTGTAACAGAGAGAGTGAGAGAGGGAGACAACGTGTGTGTAACAGAGAGAGTGAGAGAGGGAGACAACATGTGTGTAATAGAGAGAGTGAGAGAGGGAGACAACGTGTTTGTAACAGAGAGAGTGAGAGAGGGAGATGACGCGTGTGTAACAGAGAGAGTGAGAGAGGGAGACGACGTGTGTGTAACAGAGAGAGTGAGAGAGGGAGACGAAGCGTGTGTAACAGAGAGAGTGAGAGAGGGAGACGACGCGTGTGTAACAGAGAGAATGAGAGAGGGAGACGACGCGTGTGTAACAGAGAGAGTGAGAGAGGGAGACGACGTGTGTGTAACAGAGAGAGTGAGAGAGGGAGACAACGCGTGTGTAACAGAGAGAGTGAGAGAGGGAGACAATGTGTGTGTAACAGAGACAGTGAGAGAGGGAGACGACGTGTGTGTAACAGAGAGAGTGAGCGAGGGAGACAACGTCTGTGTAAAAGAGAGTGAGAGAGAAAGAGACAACGTCTGTGTAACAGAGAGAGTGAGTGAGGGAGACAACGTGTGTGTAACAGAGAGTGAGAGAGAAAGAGACAACGTGTCTGTAACAGAGAGAGTGAGAGAGGGAGACAACGTGTGTGTAACAGAGAGAGTGAGAGAGGGAGACGTCTGTGTAACAGAGAGAGTGAGAGAGGGAGATGACGCGTGTGTAACAGAGAGAGTGAGAGAGGGAGACGACGCGTGTGTAACAGAGAGAGTGAGAGAGGGAGACGATGTGTGTGTAACAGAGAGAGTGAGAGAGGGAGACAACTTGTGTGTAACAGAGAGAGTGAGAGAGGGAGACAACGCGTGTGTAACAGAGAGAGTGAGAGAGGGAGACGACGCGTGTGTAACAGAGAGAGTGAGAGAGGGAGACAACGTGTGTGTAACAGAGAGAGTGAGAGAGGGAGACAATGTGTGTGTAACAGAGACAGTGAGAGAGGGAGACGACGTGTGTGTAACAGAGAGAGAGAGCGAGGGAGACAACGTGTGCGTAAAAGAGAGTGAGAGAGAAAGAGACAACGTCTGTGTAACAGAGAGAGTGAGTGAGGGAGACAACGTGTGTGTAACAGAGAGTGAGAGAGAAAGAGACAACGTGTGTGTAACAGAGAGAGTGAGAGAGGGAGACAATGTGTGTGTAACAGAGAGAGTGAGAGAGGGAGACGACGTGTGTGTAACAGAGAGAGTGAGAGAGGGAGACGACGTGTGTGTAACAGAGAGAGAGAGAGGGAGACGAAGTGTGTGTAACAGAGAGAGTTCGAGAGGGAGACGACGTGTGGGTAACAGAGAGAGTGAGAGAGGGAGACGACGTGTGTGTAACAGAGAGAGTGAGAGAGGGAGACGACGCGTGTGTAACAGAGAGAGTGAGAGAGGGAGACGACGCGTGTGTAACAGAGAGAGTGAGAGAGGGAGACGACGCGTGTGTAACAGAGAGAGTGAGAGAGGGAGACGACGCGTGTGTAACAGAGAGAGTGAGAGAGGGAGACGACGCGTGTGTAACAGAGAGAGTGAGAGAGGGAGACGACGCGTGTGTAACAGAGAGAGTGAGAGAGGGAGACGACGCGTGTGTAACAGAGACAGTGAGAGTGGGAGACGACGCGTGTGTAACAGAGAGAGTGAGAGAGGGAGACGACGCGTGTGTAACAGAGAGAGTGAGAGAGGGAGACGACGCGTGTGTAACAGAGAGAGTGAGAGAGGGAGACGACGCGTGTGTAACAGAGAGAGTGAGAGAGGGAGACGACGCGTGTGTAACAGAGAGAGAGAGAGAGGGAGACGACGCGTGTGTAACAGAGAGAGTGAGAGAGGGAGACGACGCGTGTGTAACAGAGAGAGTGAGAGAGGGAGACGACGCGTGTGTAACAGAGAGAGTGAGAGAGGGAGACGACGCGTGTGTAACAGAGAGAGTGAGAGAGGGAGACGACGTGTGTGTAACAGAGACAGTGAGAGTGGGAGACGACGCGTGTGTAACAGAGAGAGTGAGAGAGATAGACAACGTGTGTGTAACTGAGAGAGAGTGAGAGAGGGAGACAACGTGTGTGTAACAGAGAGAGTGAGAGAGGGAGCCGACGTGTGTGTAACAGAGAGAGTGAGAGAGGGAGACAACGTGTGTGTAACAGAGAGACTGAGAGAGGGAGACGACATGTGTGTAACAGAGAGAGAGAGAGAGGGAGACAACGTATGTGTAACAGAGAGAGAGAGAGGGAGACAACGTGTGTGTAACAGAGAGAGTGAGAGAGGGGGACAACGTGTGTGTAACAGAGAGAGAGAGAGAGGGAGACAATGTGTGTGTAACAGAGAGAGTGAGAGAGGGAGACAACGTGTGTGTAACAGAGAGAGTGAGAGAGGGAGACAACGTGTGTGTAACAGAGAGAGTGAGAGAGGGAGACAACGTGTTTGTAACAGAGAGAGTGAGAGAGGGAGATGACGCGTGTGTAACAGAGAGAGTGAGAGAGGGAGACGACGTGTGTGTAACAGAGAGAGTGAGAGAGGGAGACGAAGCGTGTGTAACAGAGAGAGTGAGAGAGGGAGACGACGCGTGTGTAACAGAGAGAATGAGAGAGGGAGACGACGCGTGTGTAACAGAGAGAGTGAGAGAGGGAGACGACGTGTGTGTAACAGAGAGAGTGAGAGAGGGAGACAACGCGTGTGTAACAGAGAGAGTGAGAGAGGGAGACAATGTGTGTGTAACAGAGAGAGTGAGCGAGGGAGACAACGTCTGTGTAAAAGAGAGTGAGAGAGAAAGAGACAACGTCTGTGTAAAAGAGAGAGTGAGTGAGGGAGACAACGTGTGTGTAACAGAGAGTGAGAGAGAAAGAGACAACGTGTCTGTAACAGAGAGAGTGAGAGAGGGAGACAACGTGTGTTTAACAGAGAGAGTGAGAGAGGGAGACAACGTGTGTGTAACAGAGAGAGTGAGAGAGGGAGACGACGTGTGTGTAACAGAGAGAGTGAGAGAGGGAGACAACGCGTGTGTAACAGAGAGAGTGAGAGAGGGAGACAATGTGTGTGTAACAGAGAGAGTGAGCGAGGGAGACAACGTCTGTGTAAAAGAGAGTGAGAGAGAAAGAGACAACGTCTGTGTAACAGAGAGAGTGAGTGAGGGAGACAACGTGTGTGTAACAGAGAGTGAGAGAGAAAGAGACAACGTGTCTGTAACAGAGAGAGTGAGAGAGGGAGACAACGTGTGTGTAACAGAGAGAGTGAGAGAGGGAGACGTCTGTGTAACAGAGAGAGTGAGAGAGGGAGATGACGCGTGTGTAACAGAGAGAGTGAGAGAGGGAGACGACGCGTGTGTAACAGAGAGAGTGAGAGAGGGAGACGATGTGTGTGTAACAGAGAGAGTGAGAGAGGGAGACAACTTGTGTGTAACAGAGAGAGTGAGAGAGGGAGACAACGCGTGTGTAACAGAGAGAGTGAGAGAGGGAGACGACGCGTGTGTAACAGAGAGAGTGAGAGAGGGAGACAACGTGTGTGTAACAGAGAGAGTGAGAGAGGGAGACAATGTGTGTGTAACAGAGACAGTGAGAGAGGGAGACGACGTGTGTGTAACAGAGAGAGAGAGCGAGGGAGACAACGTGTGCGTAAAAGAGAGTGAGAGAGAAAGAGACAACGTCTGTGTAACAGAGAGAGTGAGTGAGGGAGACAACGTGTGTGTAACAGAGAGTGAGAGAGAAAGAGACAACGTGTGTGTAACAGAGAGAGTGAGAGAGGGAGACAATGTGTGTGTAACAGAGAGAGTGAGAGAGGGAGACGACGTGTGTGTAACAGAGAGAGTGAGAGGGGGAGACGACGTGTGTGTAACAGAGAGAGAGAGAGGGAGACGACGTGTGTGTAACAGAGAGAGTTCGAGAGGGAGACGACGTGTGGGTAACAGAGAGAGTGAGAGAGGGAGACGACGTGTGTGTAACAGAGAGAGTGAGAGAGGGAGATGACGCGTGTGTAACAGAGAGAGTGAGAGAGGGAGACGACACGTGTGTAACAGAGAGAGTGAGAGAGGGAGACGACGCGTGTGTAACAGAGAGAGTGAGAGAGGGAGACGACGCGTGTGTAACAGAGAGAGTGAGAGAGGGAGACGACGCGTGTGTAACAGAGAGAGTGAGAGAGGGAGACGACGCGTGTGTAACAGAGAGAGTGAGAGAGGGAGACGACGCGTGTGTAACAGAGAGAGTGAGAGAGGGAGACGACGCGTGTGTAACAGAGACAGTGAGAGTGGGAGACGACGCGTGTGTAACAGAGAGAGTGAGAGAGGGAGACGACGCGTGTGTAACAGAGAGAGTGAGAGAGGGAGACGACGCGTGTGTAACAGAGAGAGTGAGAGAGGGAGACGACGCGTGTGTAACAGAGAGAGTGAGAGAGGGAGACGACGCGTGTGTAACAGAGAGAGAGAGAGAGGGAGACGACGCGTGTGTAACAGAGAGAGTGAGAGAGGGAGACGACGCGTGTGTAACAGAGAGAGTGAGAGAGGGAGACGACGCGTGTGTAACAGAGAGAGTGAGAGAGGGAGACGACGCGTGTGTAACAGAGAGAGTGAGAGAGGGAGACGACGTGTATGTAACAGAGAGAGTGAGAGAGGGAGACGACGTGTGTGTAACAGAGAGAGTGAGAGAGGGAGACGATGTGTGTGTAACAGACAGAGTGAGAGAGGGAGACAACATGTGTGTGTAACAGAGACAGTGAGAGAGGGAGACGTGTGTGTAACAGTGGGAGAGTGAGAGAGGGAGACGACGTGTGTGTAACAGAGAGAGTGAGAGAGGGAGACAACGTGTGTGTAACAGAGAGAGTGAGAGAGGGAGACGACGCGTGTGTAACAGAGAGAGTGAGAGAGGGAGACGACGTGTGTGTAACAGAGAGAGAGAGAGAGGGAGACGACGTGTGTGTAACAGAGAGAGTGAGAGAGGGAGACGACGCGTGTGTAACAGAGAGAGTGAGAGAGGGAGACGACGTGTGTGTAACAGAGAGAGTGAGAGAGGGAGACAACGTGTGTGTAACAGAGAGAGTGAGAGAGGGAGACGACGTGTGTGTAACAGAGAGAGTGAAAGAGGGAGACGACGTGTCTGTAACAGAGAGAGTGAGTGAGGGAGACAACATGTGTGTAACAGAGAGTGAGAGAGAAAGAGACAACGTGTGTGTAACAGAGGGAGTGAGAGAGGGAGACAACGTGTGTGTAACAGAGAGAGTGAGAGAGGGAGACAACGTGTGTGTAACAGAGACAGTGAGAGAGGGAGACAATGTGTGTGTAACAGAGAGAGTGAGCGAGGGAGACAATATGTGTGTAAAAGAGAGAGTGAGAGAGGGAGACAATGTGTGTGTAACAGAGAGAGTGAGAGAGGGAGACGACGCGTGTGTAACAGGGAGAGTGAGAGAGGGAGACAACGTGTGTGTAACAGACAGAGTGAGAGAGGGAGACAACGTGTGTGTAACAGAGAGAGTGAGAGAGGGAGACGACGTGTGTGTAACAGAGAGAGTCAGAGAGGGAGACGACGTGTGTGTAACAGAGACAGTGAGAGAGGGAGACGACGTGTGTGTAACAGAGAGAGTTCGAGAGGGAGACGACGTGTGGGTAACAGAGAGAGTGAGAGAGGGAGACGACGCGTGTGTAACAGAGAGAGTGAGAGAGGGAGACGACGCGTGTGTAACAGAGAGAGTGAGAGAGGGAGACGACGCGTGTGTAACAGAGAGTGAGAGAGGGAGACGACGCGTGTGTAACAGAGAGAGTGAGAGAGGGAGACGACGCGTGTGTAACAGAGAGAGTGAGAGAGGGAGACGACGCGTGTGTAACAGAGAGAGTGAGAGAGGGAGACGACGCGTGTGTAACAGAGAGAGTGAGAGAGGGAGACGACGCGTGTGTAACAGAGAGAGTGAGAGAGGGAGACGACGCGTGTGTAACAGAGAGAGTGAGAGAGGGAGACGACGCGTGTGTAACAGAGAGAGTGAGAGAGGGAGACGACGCGTGTGTAACAGAGAGAGTGAGAGAGGGAGACGACGCGTGTGTAACAGAGAGAGTGAGAGAGGGAGACGACGCGTGTGTAACAGAGAGAGTGAGAGAGGGAGACGACGCGTGTGTAACAGAGAGAGTGAGAGAGGGAGACGACGCGTGTGTAACAGAGAGAGAGAGAGAGGGAGACGACGCGTGTGTAACAGAGAGAGTGAGAGAGGGAGACGACGCGTGTGTAACAGAGAGAGTGAGAGAGGGAGACGACGCGTGTGTAACAGAGAGAGTGAGAGAGGGAGACGACGTGTGTGTAACAGAGAGAGTGAGAGAGGGAGACGACGTGTGTGTAACAGAGAGAGTGAGAGAGGGAGACGACGTGTGTGTAACAGACAGAGTGAGAGAGGGAGACAACATGTGTGTGTAACAGAGACAGTGAGAGAGGGAGACGTGTGTGTAACAGTGGGAGAGTGAGAGAGGGAGACGACGTGTGTGTAACAGAGAGAGTGAGAGAGGGAGACAACGTGTGTGTAACAGAGAGAGTGAGAGAGGGAGACGACGCGTGTGTAACAGAGAGAGTGAGAGAGGGAGACGACGTGTGTGTAACAGAGAGAGAGAGAGAGGGAGACGACGCGTGTGTAACAGAGAGAGTGAGAGAGGGAGACGACGCGTGTGTAACAGAGAGAGTGAGAGAGGGAGACGACGTGTGTGTAACAGAGAGAGTGAGAGAGGGAGACGACGTGTGTGTAACAGAGAGAGTGAGAGAGGGAGACGACGTGTGTGTAACAGAGAGACTGAGAGAGGGAGACGACGCGTGTTTAACAGAGAGAGTGAGAGTGGGAGACAACGTGTGTGTAACAGAGAGAGTTAGAGTGGGAGACGACGCGTGTGTAACAGAGAGAGTGAGAGAGATAGACAACGTGTGTGTAACAGAGAGAGTGAGAGAGGGAGACAACGTGTGTGTAACAGAGAGAGTGAGAGAGGGAGCCGACGTGTGTGTAACAGAGAGAGTGAGAGAGGGAGACGACGTGTGTGTAACAGAGAGAGTGAGAGAGGGAGACAATGTGTGTGTAACAGAGAGAGTGAGAGAGGGAGACAATGTGTGTGTAACAGAGAGAGTGAGAGAGGGAGACAACGTGTGTGTAACAGAGAGAGTGAGAGAGGGAGACAATGTGTGTGTAAGAGAGAGAGTAAGAGTGGGAGACGACGTGTGTGTAACAGAGAGAGTGAGAGAGGGAGACAACGTGTGTGTAACAGAGAGAGTGAGAGAGGGAGACAACGTGTGTGTAACAGAGAGACTGAGAGAGGGAGACGACGCGTGTTTAACAGAGAGAGTGAGAGTGGGAGACAACGTGTGTGTAACAGAGAGAGTGAGAGAGGGAGACGACGCGTGTGTAACAGAGAGAATGAGAGAGGGAGACAACGTGTGTGTAACAGAGAGAGTGAGAGAGGGAGACAACGTGTGTGTAACAGAGACAGTGAGAGTGGGAGACGACGCATGTGTAACAGAGAGAGTGAGAGAGATAGACAACGTGTGTGTAACAGAGAGAGTGAGAGAGGGAGACAACGTGTGTGTAACAGAGAGAGAGAGAGAGGGAGACAATGTGTGTGTAACAGAGAGAGTGAGAGAGGGAGACAACGCGTGTGTAACAGAGAGAGTGAGAGAGGGAGACGACGCGTTTGTAACAGAGAGAGTGAGAGAGGGAGACGACGCGTGTGTAACAGAGAGAGTGAGAGAGGGAGACGACGCGTGTGTAACAGAGAGAGTGAGAGAGGGAGACGACGCGTGTGTAACAGAGAGAGTGAGAGAGGGAGACGACGCGTGTGTAACAGAGAGAGTGAGAGAGGGAGACGACGCGTGTGTAACAGAGAGAGTGAGAGAGGGAGACGACGCGTGTGTAACAGAGAGAGTGAGAGAGGGAGACGACGCGTGTGTAACAGAGAGAGTGAGAGAGGGAGACGACGCGTGTGTAACAGAGAGAGTGAGAGAGGGAGACGACGCGTGTGTAACAGAGAGAGTGAGAGAGGGAGACGACGCGTGTGTAACAGAGAGAGTGAGAGAGGGAGACGACGCGTGTGTAACAGAGAGAGTGAGAGAGGGAGACGACGCGTGTGTAACAGAGAGAGTGAGAGAGGGAGACGACGCGTGTGTAACAGAGAGAGTGAGAGAGGGAGACGACGTGTGTGTAACAGAGAGAGTGAGAGAGGGAGACGACGTGTGTGTAACAGACAGAGTGAGAGAGGGAGACGACGTGTGTGTAACAGAGACAGTGAGAGTGGGACACGACGCGTGTGTAACAGAGAGAGTGAGAGAGATAGACAACGTGTGTGTAACTGAGAGAGAGTGAGAGAGGGAGACAACGTGTGTGTAACAGAGAGAGTGAGAGAGGGAGCCGACGTGTGTGTAACAGAGAGAGTGAGAGAGGGAGACAACGTGTGTGTAACAGAGAGACTGAGAGAGGGAGACGACATGTGTGTAACAGAGAGAGAGAGAGAGGGAGACAACGTATGTGTAACAGAGAGAGAGAGAGGGAGACAACGTGTGTGTAACAGAGAGAGTGAGAGAGGGGGACAACGTGTGTGTAACAGAGAGAGAGAGAGAGGGAGACAATGTGTGTGTAACAGAGAGAGTGAGAGAGGGAGACAACGTGTGTGTAACAGAGAGAGTGAGAGAGGGAGATGACGCGTGTGTAACAGAGAGAGTGAGAGAGGGAGACGACGTGTGTGTAACAGAGAGAGTGAGAGAGGGAGACGACGTGTGTGTAACAGAGAGAGTGAGAGAGGGAGACAACGTGTTTGTAACAGAGAGAGTGAGAGAGGGAGATGACGCGTGTGTAACAGAGAGAGTGAAGAGAGGGAGACGACGTGTGTGTAACAGAGAGAGTGAGAGAGGGAGACGAAGCGTGTGTAACAGAAAGAGTGAGAGAGGGAGACGACGCGTGTGTAACAGAGAGAATGAGAGAGGGTGACGACGCGTGTGTAACAGAGAGAGTGAGAGAGGGAGACGACGTGTGTGTAACAGAGAGTGAGAGAGGGAGACAACGCGTGTGTAACAGAGAGAGTGAGAGAGGGAGACAATGTGTGTGTAACAGAGACAGTGAGAGAGGGAGACGACGTGTGTGTAACAGAGAGAGTGAGCGAGGGAGACAACGTCTGTGTAAAAGAGAGTGAGAGAGAAAGAGACAACGTCTGTGTAACAGAGAGAGTGAGTGAGGGAGACAACGTGTGTGTAACAGAGAGAGTGAGAGAGGGAGACAACGTGTGTGTAACAGAGAGAGTGAGAGAGGGAGACGTCTGTGTAACAGAGAGAGTGAGAGAGGGAGATGACGCGTGTGTAACAGAGAGAGTGAGAGAGGGAGACGACGCGTGTGTAACAGAGAGAGTGAGAGAGGGAGACGATGTGTGTGTAACAGAGAGAGTGAGAGAGGGAGACAACTTGTGTGTAACAGAGAGAGTGAGAGAGGGAGACAACGCGTGTGTAACAGAGAGAGTGAGAGAGGGAGACGACGCGTGTGTAACAGAGAGAGTGAGAGAGGGAGACGACGTGTGTGTAACAGAGAGAGTGAGAGAGGGAGACAATGTGTGTGTAACAGAGACAGTGAGAGAGGGAGACGACGTGTGTGTAACAGAGAGAGAGAGCGAGGGAGACAACGTGTGCGTAAAAGAGAGTGAGAGAGAAAGAGACAACGTCTGTGTAACAGAGAGAGTGAGTGAGGGAGACAACGTGTGTGTAACAGAGAGTGAGAGAGAAAGAGACAACGTGTGTGTAACAGAGAGAGTGAGAGAGGGAGACAATGTGTGTGTAACAGAGAGAGAGAGAGGGAGACGACGTGTGTGTAACAGAGAGAGTTCGAGAGGGAGACGACGTGTGGGTAACAGAGAGAGTGAGAGAGGGAGACGACGTGTGTGTAACAGAGAGAGTGAGAGAGGGAGATGACGCGTGTGTAACAGAGAGAGTGAGAGAGGGAGACGACACGTGTGTAACAGAGAGAGTGAGAGAGGGAGACGACGCGTGTGTAACAGAGAGAGTGAGAGAGGGAGACGACGCGTGTGTAACAGAGAGAGTGAGAGAGGGAGACGACGCGTGTGTAACAGAGAGAGTGAGAGAGGGAGACGACGCGTGTGTAACAGAGAGAGTGAGAGAGGGAGACGACGCGTGTGTAACAGAGAGAGTGAGAGAGGGAGACGACGCGTGTGTAACAGAGAGAGTGAGAGAGGGAGACGACGCGTGTGTAACAGAGAGAGTGAGAGAGGGAGACGACGCGTGTGTAACAGAGAGAGTGAGAGAGGGAGACGACGCGTGTGTAACAGAGAGAGTGAGAGAGGGAGACGACGCGTGTGTAACAGAGAGAGTGAGAGTGGGAGACGACGCGTGTGTAACAGAGAGAGTGAGAGAGGGAGACGACGCGTGTGTAACAGAGAGAGTGAGAGAGGGAGACGACGCGTGTGTAACAGAGAGAGTGAGAGAGGGAGACGACGCGTGTGTAACAGAGAGAGTGAGAGAGGGAGACGACGCGTGTGTAACAGAGAGAGTGAGAGAGGGAGACGACGCGTGTGTAACAGAGAGAGTGAGAGAGGGAGACGACGCGTGTGTAACAGAGAGAGAGAGAGAGGGAGACGACGCGTGTGTAACAGAGAGAGTGAGAGAGGGAGACGACGCGTGTGTAACAGAGAGAGTGAGAGAGGGAGACGACGCGTGTGTAACAGAGAGAGTGAGAGAGGGAGACGACGTGTGTGTAACAGAGAGAGAGAGAGAGGGAGACGACGTGTGTGTAACAGAGAGAGTGAGAGAGGGAGACGACGCGTGTGTAACAGAGAGAGTGAGAGAGGGAGACGACGTGTGTGTAACAGAGAGAGTGAGAGAGGGAGACGACGTGTGTGTAACAGAGAGAGTGAGAGAGGGGAGACAACGTGTGTGTAACAGAGAGACTGAGAGAGGGAGACGACGCGTGTTTAACAGAGAGAGTGAGAGTGGGAGACAACGTGTGTGTAACAGAGAGAGTGAAAGAGGGAGACGACGTGTCTGTAACAGAGAGAGTGAGTGAGGGAGACAACATGTGTGTAACAGAGAGTGAGAGAGAAAGAGACAACGTGTGTGTAACAGAGGGAGTGAGAGAGGGAGACAACGTGTGTGTAACAGAGAGAGTGAGAGAGGGAGACAATGTGTGTGTAACAGAGAGAGTGAGCGAGGGAGACAACGTGTGTGTAACAGACAGAGTGAGAGAGGGAGACAACGTGTGTGTAACAGAGAGAGTGAGAGAGGGAGACGACATGTGTGTAACAGAGAGAGTCAGAGAGGGAGACGACGTGTGTGTAACAGAGACAGTGAGAGAGGGAGACGACGTGTGTGTAACAGAGAGAGTTCGAGAGGGAGACGACGTGTGGGTAACAGAGAGAGTGAGAGAGGGAGACGACGCGTGTGTAACAGAGAGAGTGAGAGAGGGAGACGACGCGTGTGTAACAGAGAGAGTGAGAGAGGGAGACGACGCGTTTGTAACAGAGAGAGTGAGAGAGGGAGACGACGTGTGTGTAACAGAGAGAGAGAGAGAGGGAGACGACGCGTGTGTAACAGAGAGAGTGAGAGAGGGAGACGACGTGTGTGTAACAGAGAGTGAGAGAGGGAGACAACGCGTGTGTAACAGAGAGAGTGAAAGAGGGAGACAATGTGTGTGTGTAACAGAGACAGTGAGAGAGGGAGACGACGTGTGTGTAACAGAGAGAGTGAGCGAGGGAGACAACGTCAGTGTAAAAGAGAGTGAGAGAGAAAGAGACAACGTCTGTGTAACAGAGAGAGTGAGTGAGGGAGACAACGTGTGTGTAACAGAGAGTGAGAGAGAAGAGACAACGTGTGTGTAACAGAGAGAGTGAGAGAGGGAGACAACGTGTGTGTAACAGAGAGAGTGAGAGAGGGAGACGACGTCTGTGTAACAGAGAGAGTGAGAGAGGAGACAACGTCTGTGTACAGAGAGAGTGAGAGAGGAGACAACGTGTGTGTAACAGAGAGAGTGAGAGAGGGAGACAACGTGTGTGTAACAGAGAGAGTGAGAGAGGAGACAACGTGTGTGTAACAGAGAGAGTGAGAGAGGGAGACGACGCGTGTGTAACAGAGAGAGTGAGAGAGGGAGACGACGCGTGTGTAACAGAGAGAGTGAGAGAGGGAGACGACGCGTGTGTAACAGAGAGAGTGAGAGAGGGAGACGACGCGTGTGTAACAGAGAGAGTGAGAGAGGGAGACGACGCGTGTGTAACAGAGAGAGTGAGAGAGGGAGACGACGCGTGTGTAACAGAGAGAGTGAGAGAGGGAGACGACGCGTGTGTAACAGAGAGAGTGAGAGAGGGAGACGACGCGTGTGTAACAGAGAGAGTGAGAGAGGGAGACGACGCGTGTGTAACAGAGAGAGTGAGAGAGGGAGACGACGCGTGTGTAACAGAGACAGTGAGAGTGGGAGACGACGCGTGTGTAACAGAGAGAGTGAGAGAGGGAGACGACGCGTGTGTAACAGAGAGAGTGAGAGAGGGAGACGACGCGTGTGTAACAGAGAGAGTGAGAGAGGGAGACGACGCGTGTGTAACAGAGAGAGTGAGAGAGGGAGACGACGCGTGTGTAACAGAGAGAGAGAGAGAGGGAGACGACGCGTGTGTAACAGAGAGAGTGAGAGAGGGAGACGACGCGTGTGTAACAGAGAGAGTGAGAGAGGGAGACGACGCGTGTGTAACAGAGAGAGTGAGAGAGGGAGACGACGCGTGTGTAACAGAGAGAGTGAGAGAGGGAGACGACGTGTGTGTAACAGAGAGAGAGAGAGGGGGAGACGACGTGTGTGTAACAGAGAGAGTGAGAGAGGGAGACGACGCGTGTGTAACAGAGAGAGTGAGAGAGGGAGACGACGTGTGTGTAACAGAGAGAGTGAGAGAGGGAGACGACGTGTGTGTAACAGAGAGAGTGAGAGAGGGAGACGACGTGTGTGTAACAGAGAGACTGAGAGAGGGAGACGACGCGTGTTTAACAGAGAGAGTGAGAGTGGGAGACAACGTGTGTGTAACAGAGAGAGTGAAAGAGGGAGACGACGTGTCTGTAACAGAGAGAGTGAGTGAGGGAGACAACATGTGTGTAACAGAGAGTGAGAGAGAAAGAGACAACGTGTGTGTAACAGAGGGAGTGAGAGAGGGAGACAACGTGTGTGTAACAGAGAGAGTGAGAGAGGGAGACAATGTGTGTGTAACAGAGAGAGTGAGCGAGGGAGACAATATGTGTGTAAAAGAGAGAGTGAGAGTGGGAGACAATGTGTGTGTAACAGAGAGAGTGAGAGAGGGAGATGACGCGTGTGTAACAGGGAGAGTGAGAGAGGGAGACAACGTGTGTGTAACAGACAGAGTGAGAGAGGGAGACAACGTGTGTGTAACAGAGAGAGTGAGAGAGGGAGACGACATGTGTGTAACAGAGAGAGTCAGAGAGGGAGACGACGTGTGTGTAACAGAGACAGTGAGAGAGGGAGACGACGTGTGTGTAACAGAGAGAGTTCGAGAGGGAGACGACGTGTGGGTAACAGAGAGAGTGAGAGAGGGAGACGACGCGTGTGTAACAGAGAGAGTGAGAGAGGGAGACGACGCGTGTGTAACAGAGAGAGTGAGAGAGGGAGACGACGCGTGTGTAACAGAGAGAGTGAGACAGGGAGACGACGCGTGTGTAACAGAGAGAGTGAGAGAGGGAGACGACGCGTGTGTAACAGAGAGAGTGAGAGAGGGAGACGACGCGTGTGTAACAGAGAGAGTGAGAGAGGGAGACGACGCGTGTGTAACAGAGAGAGTGAGAGAGGGAGACGACGTGTGTGTAACAGAGAGAGTGAGAGAGGGAGACGACGTGTGTGTAACAGAGAGAGTGAGAGAGGGAGACGACGTGTGTGTAACAGAGAGAGTGAGAGAGGGAGACGACGTGTGTGTAACAGAGAGAGTGAGAGAGGGAGACGACGTGTGTGTAACAGACAGAGTGAGAGAGGGAGACGACGTGTGTGTAACAGAGACAGTGAGAGTGGGAGACGACGCGTGTGTAACAGAGAGAGTGAGAGAGATAGACAACGTGTGTGTAACTGAGAGAGAGTGAGAGAGGGAGACAACGTGTGTGTAACAGAGAGAGTGAGAGAGGGAGCCGACGTGTGTGTAACAGAGAGAGTGAGAGAGGGAGACAACGTGTGTGTAACAGAGAGACTGAGAGAGGGAGACGACATGTGTGTAACAGAGAGAGAGAGAGAGAGAGGGAGACAACGTATGTGTAACAGAGAGAGAGAGAGGGAGACAACGTGTGTGTAACAGAGAGAGTGAGAGAGGGGGACAACGTGTGTGTAACAGAGAGAGAGAGAGAGGGAGACAATGTGTGTGTAACAGAGAGAGTGAGAGAGGGAGACAACGTGTGTGTAACAGAGAGAGTGAGAGAGGGAGACAACGTGTTTGTAACAGAGAGAGTGAGAGAGGGAGATGACGCGTGTGTAACAGAGAGAGTGAGAGAGGGAGACGACGTGTGTGTAACAGAGAGAGTGAGAGAGGGAGACGAAGCGTGTGTAACAGAAAGAGTGAGAGAGGGAGACGACGCGTGTGTAACAGAGAGAATGAGAGAGGGTGACGACGCGTGTGTAACAGAGAGAGTGAGAGAGGGAGACGACGTGTGTGTAACAGAGAGTGAGAGAGGGAGACAACGCGTGTGTAACAGAGAGAGTGAGAGAGGGAGACAATGTGTGTGTAACAGAGACAGTGAGAGAGGGAGACGACGTGTGTGTAACAGAGAGAGTGAGCGAGGGAGACAACGTCTGTGTAAAAGAGAGTGAGAGAGAAAGAGACAACGTCTGTGTAACAGAGAGAGTGAGTGAGGGAGACAACGTGTGTGTAACAGAGAGAGTGAGAGAGGGAGACAACGTGTGTGTAACAGAGAGAGTGAGAGAGGGAGACGTCTGTGTAACAGAGAGAGTGAGAGAGGGAGATGACGCGTGTGTAACAGAGAGAGTGAGAGAGGGAGACGACGCGTGTGTAACAGAGAGAGTGAGAGAGGGAGACGATGTGTGTGTAACAGAGAGAGTGAGAGAGGGAGACAACTTGTGTGTAACAGAGAGAGTGAGAGAGGGAGACAACGCGTGTGTAACAGAGAGAGTGAGAGAGGGAGACGACGCGTGTGTAACAGAGAGAGTGAGAGAGGGAGACGACGTGTGTGTAACAGAGAGAGTGAGAGAGGGAGACAATGTGTGTGTAACAGAGACAGTGAGAGAGGGAGACGACGTGTGTGTAACAGAGAGAGAGAGCGAGGGAGACAACGTGTGCGTAAAAGAGAGTGAGAGAGAAAGAGACAACGTCTGTGTAACAGAGAGAGTGAGTGAGGGAGACAACGTGTGTGTAACAGAGAGAGTGAGAGAGGGAGACGACGTGTGTGTAACAGAGAGAGTGAGAGAGGGAGACGACGTGTGTGTAACAGACAGAGTGAGAGAGGGAGACGACGTGTGTGTAACAGAGACAGTGAGAGTGGGAGACGACGCGTGTGTAACAGAGAGAGTGAGAGAGATAGACAACGTGTGTGTAACTGAGAGAGAGTGAGAGAGGGAGACAACGTGTGTGTAACAGAGAGAGTGAGAGAGGGAGCCGACGTGTGTGTAACAGAGAGAGTGAGAGAGGGAGACAACGTGTGTGTAACAGAGAGACTGAGAGAGGGAGACGACATGTGTGTAACAGAGAGAGAGAGAGAGGGAGACAACGTATGTGTAACAGAGAGAGAAGAGGGAGACAATGTGTGTGTAACAGAGAGAGTGAGAGAGGGGGACAACGTGTGTGTAACAGAGAGAGAGAGAGAGGGAGACAATGTGTGTGTAACAGAGAGAGTGAGAGAGGGAGACAACGTGTTTGTAACAGAGAGAGTGAGAGAGGGAGATGACGCGTGTGTAACAGAGAGAGTGAGAGAGGGAGACGACGTGTGTGTAACAGAGAGAGTGAGAGAGGGAGACGAAGCGTGTGTAACAGAAAGAGTGAGAGAGGGAGACGACGCGTGTGTAACAGAGAGAATGAGAGAGGGTGACGACGCGTGTGTAACAGAGAGAGTGAGCGAGGGAGACAACGTCTGTGTAAAAGAGAGTGAGAGAGAAAGAGACAACGTCTGTGTAACAGAGAGAGTGAGTGAGGGAGACAACGTGTGTGTAACAGAGAGTGAGAGAGAAAGAGACAACGTGTGTGTAACAGAGAGAGTGAGAGAGGGAGACAACGTGTGTGTAACAGAGAGAGTGAGAGAGGGAGACGTCTGTGTAACAGAGAGAGTGAGAGAGGGAGATGACGCGTGTGTAACAGAGAGAGTGAGAGAGGGAGACGACGCGTGTGTAACAGAGAGAGTGACAGAGGGAGACGATGTGTGTGTAACAGAGAGAGTGAGAGAGGGAGACAACTTGTGTGTAACAGAGAGAGTGAGAGAGGGAGACAACGCGTGTGTAACAGAGAGAGTGAGAGAGGGAGACGACGCGTGTGTAACAGAGAGAGTGAGAGAGGGAGACAACGTGTGTGTAACAGAGAGAGTGAGAGAGGGAGACAATGTGTGTGTAACAGAGACAGTGAGAGAGGGAGACGACGTGTGTGTAACAGAGAGAGAGAGCGAGGGAGACAACGTGTGCGTAAAAGAGAGTGAGAGAGAAAGAGACAACGTCTGTGTAACAGAGAGAGTGAGTGAGGGAGACAACGTGTGTGTAACAGAGAGTGAGAGAGAAAGAGACAACGTGTGTGTAACAGAGAGAGTGAGAGAGGGAGACAATGTGTGTGTAACAGAGAGAGTGAGAGAGGGAAACGACGTGTGTGTAACAGAGAGAGTGAGAGAGGGAGACGACGTGTGTGTAACAGAGAGAGAGAGAGGGAGACGACGTGTGTGTAACAGAGAGAGTTCGAGAGGGAGACGACGTGTGGGTAACAGAGAGAGTCAGAGAGGGAGACGACGTGTGTGTAACAGAGAGAGTGAGAGAGGGAGATGACGCGTGTGTAACAGAGAGAGTGAGAGAGGGAGACGACGCGTGTGTAACAGAGAGAGTGAGAGAGGGAGACGACGCGTGTGTAACAGAGAGAGTGAGAGAGGGAGACGACGCGTGTGTAACAGAGAGAGTGAGAGAGGGAGACGACGCGTGTGTAACAGAGAGAGTGAGAGAGGGAGACGACGCGTGTGTAACAGAGAGAGTGAGAGAGGGAGACGACGCGTGTGTAACAGAGAGAGTGAGAGAGGGAGACGACGCGTGTGTAACAGAGACAGTGAGAGTGGGAGACGACGCGTGTGTAACAGAGAGAGTGAGAGAGGGAGACGACGCGTGTGTAACAGAGAGAGTGAGAGAGGGAGACGACGCGTGTGTAACAGAGAGAGTGAGAGAGGGAGACGACGCGTGTGTAACAGAGAGAGTGAGAGAGGGAGACGACGCGTGTGTAACAGAGAGAGAGAGAGGGAGACGACGCGTGTGTAACAGAGAGAGAGAGAGAGGGAGACGACGCGTGTGTAACAGAGAGAGTGAGAGAGGGAGACGACGCGTGTGTAACAGAGAGAGTGAGAGAGGGAGACGACGCGTGTGTAACAGAGAGAGTGAGAGAGGGAGACGACGCGTGTGTAACAGAGAGAGTGAGAGAGGGAGACGACGCGTGTGTAACAGAGAGAGTGAGAGAGGGAGACGACGTGTGTGTAACAGAGAGAGTGAGAGAGGGAGACGATGTGTGTGTAACAGACAGAGTGAGAGAGGGAGACAACATGTGTGTGTAACAGAGACAGTGAGAGAGGGAGACGTGTGTGTAACAGTGGGAGAGTGAGAGAGGGAGACGACGTGTGTGTAACAGAGAGAGTGAGAGAGGGAGACAACGTGTGTGTAACAGAGAGAGTGAGAGAGGGAGACGACGCGTGTGTAACAGAGAGAGTGAGAGAGGGAGACGACGTGTGTGTAACAGAGAGAGAGAGAGAGGGAGACGACGCGTGTGTAACAGAGAGAGTGAGAGAGGGAGACGACGCGTGTGTAACAGAGAGAGTGAGAGAGGGAGACGACGTGTGTGTAACAGAGAGAGTGAGAGAGGGAGACAACGTGTGTGTAACAGAGAGAGTGAGAGAGGGAGACAACGTGTGTGTAATAGAGAGACTGAGAGAGGGAGACGACGCGTGTTTAACAGAGAGAGTGAGAGTGGGAGACAACGTGTGTGTAACAGAGAGAGTGAAAGAGGGAGACGACGTGTCTGTAACAGAGAGAGTGAGTGAGGGAGACAACATGTGTGTAACAGAGAGTGAGAGAGAAAGAGACAACGTGTGTGTAACAGAGGGAGTGAGAGAGGGAGACAACGTGTGTGTAACAGAGAGAGTGAGAGAGGGAGACAACGTGTGTGTAACAGAGACAGTGAGAGAGGGAGACAATGTGTGTGTAACAGAGAGAGTGAGCGAGGGAGACAATATGTGTGTAAAAGAGAGAGTGAGAGTGGGAGACAATGTGTGTGTAACAGAGAGAGTGAGAGAGGGAGACGACGCGTGTGTAACAGGGAGAGTGAGAGAGGGAGACAACGTGTGTGTAACAGACAGAGTGAGAGAGGGAGACAACGTGTGTGTAACAGAGAGAGTGAGAGAGGGAGACGACGTGTGTGTAACAGAGAGAGTCAGAGAGGGAGACGACGTGTGTGTAACAGAGACAGTGAGAGAGGGAGACGACGTGTGTGTAACAGAGAGAGTTCGAGAGGGAGACGACGTGTGGGTAACAGAGAGAGTGAGAGAGGGAGACGACGCGTGTGTAACAGAGAGAGTGAGAGAGGGAGACGACGCGTGTGTAACAGAGAGAGTGAGAGAGGGAGACGACGCGTGTGTAACAGAGAGAGTGAGAGAGGGAGACGACGCGTGTGTAACAGAGAGAGTGAGAGAGGGAGACGACGCGTGTGTAACAGAGAGAGTCAGAGAGGGAGACGACGCGTGTGTAACAGAGAGAGTGAGAGAGGGAGACGACGCGTGTGTAACAGAGAGAGTGAGAGAGGGAGACGACGCGTGTGTAACAGAGAGAGTGAGAGAGGGAGACGACGCGTGTGTAACAGAGAGAGTGAGAGAGGGAGACGACGCGTGTGTAACAGAGACAGTGAGAGTGGGAGAGGACGCGTGTGTAACAGAGAGAGTGAGAGAGGGAGACGACGCGTGTGTAACAGAGAGAGTGAGAGAGGGAGACGACGCGTGTGTAACAGAGAGAGTGAGAGAGGGAGACGACGCGTGTGTAACAGAGAGAGTGAGAGAGGGAGACGACGCGTGTGTAACAGAGAGAGAGAGAGAGGGAGACGACGCGTGTGTAACAGAGAGAGTGAGAGAGGGAGACGACGCGTGTGTAACAGAGAGAGTGAGAGAGGGAGACGACGCGTGTGTAACAGAGAGAGTGAGAGAGGGAGACGACGTGTGTGTAACAGAGAGAGTGAGAGAGGGAGACGACGTGTGTGTAACAGAGAGAGTGAGAGAGGGAGACGACGTGTGTGTAACAGAGACAGTGAGAGAGGGAGACGTGTGTGTAACAGTGGGAGAGTGAGAGAGGGAGACGACGTGTGTGTAACAGAGAGAGTGAGAGAGGGAGACGACGCGTGTGTAACAGAGAGAGTGAGAGAGGGAGACGACGCGTGTGTAACAGAGAGAGAGAGAGAGGGAGACGACGCGTGTGTAACAGAGAGAGTGAGAGAGGGAGACGACGCGTGTGTAACAGAGAGAGTGAGAGAGGGAGACGACGTGTGTGTAACAGAGAGAGTGAGAGAGGGAGACGACGTGTGTGTAACAGAGAGAGTGAGAGAGGGAGACAACGTGTGTGTAACAGAGAGACTGAGAGAGGGAGACGACGCGTGTTTAACAGAGAGAGTGAGAGTGGGAGACGACGTGTGTGTAACAGAGAGAGTGAGAGTGGGAGACGACGCGTGTGTAACAGAGAGAGTGAGAGTGGGAGACGACGCGTGTGTAACAGAGAGAGTGAGAGAGATAGACAACGTGTGTGTAACAGAGAGAGTGAGAGAGGGAGACAACGTGTGTGTAACAGAGAGAGTGAGAGAGGGAGCCGACGTGTGTGTAACAGAGAGAGTGAGAGAGGGAGACGACGTGTGTGTAACAGAGAGAGAGAGAGAGGGAGACAACGTATGTGTAACAGAGAGAGAGAGAGGGAGACAACGTGTGTGTAACAGAGAGAGTGAGAGAGGGGGACAACGTGTGTGTAACAGAGAGAGAGAGAGAGGGAGACAACGTGTGTGTAACAGAGAGAGTGAGAGAGGGAGACAACGTGTGTGTAACAGAGAGAGTGAGAGAGGGAGACAACGTGTGTGTAACAGAGAGAGTGAGAGAGGGAGACAACGCGTTTGTAACAGAGAGAGTGAGAGAGGGAGACGACGCGTGTGTAACAGAGAGAGTGAGAGAGGGAGACGACGCGTGTGTAACAGAGAGAGTGAGAGAGGGAGACGACGCGTGTGTAACAGAGAGAGTGAGAGAGGGAGACGACGCGTGTGTAACAGAGAGAGTGAGAGAGGGAGACGACGCGTGTGTAACAGAGAGAGTGAGAGAGGGAGACGACGCGTGTGTAACAGAGAGAGTGAGAGAGGGAGACGACGCGTGTGTAACAGAGAGAGTGAGAGAGGGAGACGACGCGTGTGTAACAGAGAGAGTGAGAGAGGGAGACGACGCGTGTGTAACAGAGAGAGTGAGAGAGGGAGACAATGTGTGTGTAACAGAGACAGTGAGAGAGGGAGACGACGTGTGTGTAACAGAGAGAGTGAGCGAGGGAGACAACGTGTGTGTAAAAGAGAGTGAGAGAGAAAGAGACAACGTCTGTGTAACAGAGAGAGTGAGAGAGGGAGACAATGTGTGTGTAACAGAGAGAGTGAGAGAGGGAGACAATGTGTGTGTAACAGAGAGAGTGAGAGAGGGAGACAACGTGTGTGTAACAGAGAGAGTGAGAGAGGGAGACAATGTGTGTGTAAGAGAGAGAGTGAGAGTGGGAGACGACGTGTGTGTAACAGAGAGAGTGAGAGAGGGAGACAACGTGTGTGTAACAGAGAGAGTGAGAGAGGGAGACAACGTGTGTGTAACAGAGAGACTGAGAGAGGGAGACGACGCGTGTTTAACAGAGAGAGTGAGAGTGGGAGACAACGTGTGTATAACAGAGAGAGTGAGAGAGGGAGACGACGCGTGTGTAACAGAGAGAATGAGAGAGGGAGACAACGTGTGTGTAACAGAGAGAGTGAGAGAGGGAGACAACGTGTGTGTAACAGAGACAGTGAGAGTGGGAGACGACGCATGTGTAACAGAGAGAGTGAGAGAGATAGACAACGTGTGTGTAACAGAGAGAGTGAGAGAGGGAGACAACGTGTGTGTAACAGAGAGAGTGAGAGAGGGAGATGACGTGTGTGTAACAGACAGAGTGAGAGAGGGAGACAACATGTTTGTAACAGAGAGAGTGAGAGAGGGAGACGACGTGTGTGTAACAGAGAGAGTGAGAGAGGGAGACAACGTGTGTGTAACAGAGAGAGTGAGAGAGGGAGACAATGTGTGTGTAACAGAGAGGGTGAGAGATTGAGACAACGTGTGTGTAACAGTGGGAGAGTGAGAGAGGGAGACGACGTGTGTGTAACAGAGAGAGTGAGAGAGGGAGACGATGTGTGTGTAACAGAGAGAGTGAGTGAGGGAGACAACGTGTGTGTAACAGAGAGAGTGAGAGAGGGAGCCGACGTGTGTGTAACAGAGAGAGTGAGAGAGGGAGACAACGTGTGTGTAACAGAGAGAGTGAGAGAGGGGGACAACGTGTGTGTAACAGAGAGAGAGAGAGAGGGAGACAATGTGTGTGTAACAGAGAGAGTGAGAGAGGGAGACAACGTGTGTGTAACAGAGAGAGTGAGAGAGGGAGACAACGTGTGTGTAACAGAGAGACTGAGAGAGGGAGACGACGCGTGTTTAACAGAGAGAGTGAGAGTGGGAGACAACGTGTGTGTAACAGAGAGAGTGAGAGAGGGAGACGACGCGTGTGTAACAGAGAGAATGAGAGAGGGAGACAACGTGTGTGTAACAGAGAGAGTGATAGAGGGAGACGACGTGTATGTAACAGAGAGTGAGAGAGGGAGACGACGTGTGTGTAACAGAGAGAGTGATAGAGGGAGACGACGTGTATGTAACAGAGAGTGAGAGAGGGAGACAACGTGTGTGTAACAGAGACAGTGAGAGTGGGAGACGACGCATGTGTAACAGAGAGAGTGAGAGAGATAGACAACGTGTGTGTAACAGAGAGAGTGAGAGAGGGAGACAACGTGTGTGTAACAGAGAGAGTGAGAGAGGGAGCCGACGTGTGTGTAACAGAGAGAGTGAGAGAGGGAGACAACGTGTGTGTAACAGAGAGAGAGAGAGAGGGAGACAACGTATGTGTAACAGAGAGAGAGAGAGAGAGACAACGTGTGTGTAACAGAGAGAGTGAGAGAGGGGGACAACGTGTGTGTAACAGAGAGAGAGAGAGAGGGAGACAACGTGTGTGTAACAGAGAGAGTGAGAGAGGGAGACGACGCGTTTGTAACAGAGAGAGTGAGAGAGGGAGACGACGCGTGTGTAACAGAGAGAGTGAGAGAGGGAGACGACGCGTGTGTAACAGAGAGAGTGAGAGAGGGAGACGACGCGTGTGTAACAGAGAGAGTGAGAGAGGGAGACGACGCGTGTGTAACAGAGAGAGTGAGAGAGGGAGACGACGCGTGTGTAACAGAGAGAGTGAGAGAGGGAGACGACGCGTGTGTAACAGAGAGAGTGAGAGAGGGAGACGACGCGTGTCTAACAGAGAGAGTGAGAGAGGGAGACGACGCGTGTGTAACAGAGAGAGTGAGAGAGGGAGACGACGCGTGTGTAACAGAGAGAGTGAGAGAGGGAGACGACGCGTGTGTAACAGAGAGAGTGAGAGAGGGAGACGACGCGTGTGTAACAGAGAGAGTGAGAGAGGGAGACGACGCGTGTGTAACAGAGAGAGTGAGAGAGGGAGACGACGCGTGTGTAACAGAGAGAGTGAGAGAGGGAGACGACGTGTGTGTAACAGAGAGAGTGAGAGAGGGAGACGACGTGTGTGTAACAGAGAGAGTGAGAGAGGGAGACGACGTGTGTGTAACAGAGAGAGTGAGAGAGGGAGACGACGTGTGTGTAACAGAGAGAGTGAGAGAGGGAGACGACGTGTGTGTAACAGACAGAGTGAGAGAGGGAGACGACGTGTGTGTAACAGAGACAGTGAGAGTGGGAGACGACGCGTGTGTAACAGAGAGAGTGAGAGAGATAGACAACGTGTGTGTAACTGAGAGAGAGTGAGAGAGGGAGACAACGTGTGTGTAACAGAGAGAGTGAGAGAGGGAGCCGACGTGTGTGTAACAGAGAGAGTGAGAGAGGGAGACAACGTGTGTGTAACAGAGAGACTGAGAGAGGGAGACGACATGTGTGTAACAGAGAGAGAGAGAGAGGGAGACAACGTATGTGTAACAGAGAGAGAGAGAGGGAGACAACGTGTGTGTAACAGAGAGAGTGAGAGAGGGGGACAACGTGTGTGTAACAGAGAGAGAGAGAGAGGGAGACAATGTGTGTGTAACAGAGAGAGTGAGAGAGGGAGACAACGTGTGTGTAACAGAGAGAGTGAGAGAGGGAGACAACGTGTGTGTAACAGAGAGAGTGAGAGAGGGAGACAACGTGTTTGTAACAGAGAGAGTGAGAGAGGGAGATGACGCGTGTGTAACAGAGAGAGAGAGAGAGGGAGACGACGTGTGTGTAACAGAGAGAGTGAGAGAGGGAGACGAAGCGTGTGTAACAGAGAGAGTGAGAGAGGGAGACGACGCGTGTGTAACAGAGAGAATGAGAGAGGGTGACGACGCGTGTGTAACAGAGAGAGTGAGAGAGGGAGACGACGTGTGTGTAACAGAGAGTGAGAGAGGGAGACAACGCGTGTGTAACAGAGAGAGTGAGAGAGGGAGACAATGTGTGTGTAACAGAGACAGTGAGAGAGGGAGACGACGTGTGTGTAACAGAGAGAGTGAGCGAGGGAGACAACGTCTGTGTAAAAGAGAGTGAGAGAGAAAGAGACAACGTCTGTGTAACAGAGAGAGTGAGTGAGGGAGACAACGTGTGTGTAACAGAGAGTGAGAGAGAAAGAGACAACGTGTGTGTAACAGAGAGAGTGAGAGAGGGAGACAACGTGTGTGTAACAGAGAGAGTGAGAGAGGGAGACGTCTGTGTAACAGAGAGAGTGAGAGAGGGAGATGACGCGTGTGTAACAGAGAGAGTGAGAGAGGGAGACGACGCGTGTGTAACAGAGAGAGTGAGAGAGGGAGACGATGTGTGTGTAACAGAGAGAGTGAGAGAGGGAGACAACTTGTGTGTAACAGAGAGAGTGAGAGAGGGAGACAACGCGTGTGTAACAGAGAGAGTGAGAGAGGGAGACGACGCGTGTGTAACAGAGAGAGTGAGAGAGGGAGACAACGTGTGTGTAACAGAGAGAGTGAGAGAGGGAGACAATGTGTGTGTAACAGAGACAGTGAGAGAGGGAGACGACGTGTGTGTAACAGAGAGAGAGAGCAAGGGAGACAACGTGTGCGTAAAAGAGAGTGAGAGAGAAAGAGACAACGTCTGTGTAACAGAGAGAGTGAGTGAGGGAGACAACGTGTGTGTAACAGAGAGTGAGAGAGAAAGAGACAACGTGTGTGTAACAGAGAGAGTGAGAGAGGGAGACAATGTGTGTGTAACAGAGAGAGAGAGAGGGAGACGACGTGTGTGTAACAGAGAGAGTTCGAGAGGGAGACGACGTGTGGGTAACAGAGAGAGTGAGAGAGGGAGACGACGTGTGTGTAACAGAGAGAGTGAGAGAGGGAGACGACGCGTGTGTAACAGAGAGAGTGAGAGAGGGAGACGACACGTGTGTAACAGAGAGAGTGAGAGAGGGAGACGACGCGTGTGTAACAGAGAGAGTGAGAGAGGGAGACGACGCGTGTGTAACAGAGAGAGTGAGAGAGGGAGACGACGCGTGTGTAACAGAGAGAGTGAGAGAGGGAGACGACGCGTGTGTAACAGAGAGAGTGAGAGAGGGAGACGACGCGTGTGTAACAGAGAGAGTGAGAGAGGGAGACGACGCGTGTGTAACAGAGAGAGTGAGAGAGGGAGACGACGCGTGTGTAACAGAGAGAGTGAGAGAGGGAGACGACGCGTGTGTAACAGAGACAGTGAGAGTGGGAGACGACGCGTGTGTAACAGAGAGAGTGAGAGAGGGAGACGACGCGTGTGTAACAGAGAGAGTGAGAGAGGGAGACGACGCGTGTGTAACAGAGAGAGTGAGAGAGGGAGACGACGCGTGTGTAACAGAGAGAGTGAGAGAGGGAGACGACGCGTGTGTAACAGAGAGAGAGAGAGAGAGGGAGACGACGCGTGTGTAACAGAGAGAGTGAGAGAGGGAGACGACGCGTGTGTAACAGAGAGAGTGAGAGAGGGAGACGACGCGTGTGTAACAGAGAGAGTGAGAGAGGGAGACGACGTGTGTGTAACAGAGAGAGTGAGAGAGGGAGACGACGTGTGTGTAACAGAGAGAGTGAGAGAGGGAGACGATGTGTGTGTAACAGACAGAGTGAGAGAGGGAGACAACATGTGTGTGTAACAGAGACAGTGAGAGAGGGAGACGTGTGTGTAACAGTGGGAGAGTGAGAGAGGGAGACGACGTGTGTGTAACAGAGAGAGTGAGAGAGGGAGACAACGTGTGTGTAACAGAGAGAGTGAGAGAGGGAGACGACGCGTGTGTAACAGAGAGAGTGAGAGAGGGAGACGACGTGTGTGTAACAGAGAGAGAGAGAGAGGGAGACGACGTGTGTGTAACAGAGAGAGTGAGAGAGGGAGACGACGCGTGTGTAACAGAGAGAGTGAGAGAGGGAGACGACGTGTGTGTAACAGAGAGAGTGAGAGAGGGAGACGACGTGTGTGTAACAGAGAGAGTGAGAGAGGGAGACAACGTGTGTGTAACAGAGAGACTGAGAGAGGGAGACGACGCGTGTTTAACAGAGAGAGTGAGAGTGGGAGACAAGGTGTGTGTAACAGAGAGAGTGAAAGAGGGAGACGACGTGTCTGTAACAGAGAGAGTGAGTGAGGGAGACAACATGTGTGTAACAGAGAGTGAGAGAGAAAGAGACAACGTGTGTGTAACAGAGGGAGTGAGAGAGGGAGACAACGTGTGTGTAACAGAGAGAGTGAGAGAGGGAGACAATGTGTGTGTAACAGAGAGAGTGAGCGAGGGAGACAATATGTGTGTAAAAGAGAGAGTGAGAGTGGGAGACAATGTGTGTGTAACAGAGAGAGTGAGAGAGGGAGACGACGCGTGTGTAACAGGGAGAGTGAGAGAGGGAGACAACGTGTGTGTAACAGACAGAGTGAGAGAGGGAGACAACGTGTGTGTAACAGAGAGAGTGAGAGAGGGAGACGACATGTGTGTAACAGAGAGAGTCAGAGAGGGAGACGACGTGTGTGTAACAGAGAGAGTTCGAGAGGGAGACGACGTGTGGGTAACAGAGAGAGTGAGAGAGGGAGACGACGCGTGTGTAACAGAGAGAGTGAGAGAGGGAGACGACGCGTGTGTAACAGAGAGAGTGAGAGAGGGAGACGACGCGTGTGTAACAGAGAGAGTGAGAGAGGGAGACGACGCGTGTGTAACAGAGAGAGTGAGAGAGGGAGACGACGCGTGTGTAACAGAGAGAGTGAGAGAGGGAGACGACGCGTGTGTAACAGAGAGAGTGAGAGAGGGAGACGACGCGTGTGTAACAGAGAGAGTGAGAGAGGGAGACGACGCGTGTGTAACAGAGAGAGTGAGAGAGGGAGACGACGCGTGTGTAACAGAGAGAGTGAGAGAGGGAGACGACGCGTGTGTAACAGAGAGAGTGAGAGAGGGAGACGACGCGTGTGTAACAGAGAGAGTGAGAGAGGGAGACGACGCGTGTGTAACAGAGAGAGTGAGAGAGGGAGACGACGCGTGTGTAACAGAGACAGTGAGAGTGGGAGACGACGCGTGTGTAACAGAGAGAGTGAGAGAGGGAGACGACGCGTGTGTAACAGAGAGAGTGAGAGAGGGAGACGACGCGTGTGTAACAGAGAGAGTGAGAGAGGGAGACGACGCGTGTGTAACAGAGAGAGTGAGAGAGGGAGACGACGCGTGTGTAACAGAGAGAGAGAGAGAGGGAGACGACGCGTGTGTAACAGAGAGAGTGAGAGAGGGAGACGACGCGTGTGTAACAGAGAGAGTGAGAGAGGGAGACGACGCGTGTGTAACAGAGAGAGTGAGAGAGGGAGACGACGCGTGTGTAACAGAGAGAGTGAGAGAGGGAGACGACGCGTGTGTAACAGAGACAGTGAGAGTGGGAGACGACGCGTGTGTAACAGAGAGAGTGAGAGAGGGAGACGACGCGTGTGTAACAGAGAGAGTGAGAGAGGGAGACGACGCGTGTGTAACAGAGAGAGTGAGAGAGGGAGACAACGCGTGTGTAACAGAGAGAGTGAGAGAGGGAGACGACGCGTGTGTAACAGAGAGAGAGAGAGAGGGAGACGACGCGTGTGTAACAGAGAGAGTGAGAGAGGGAGACGACGCGTGTGTAACAGAGAGAGTGAGAGAGGGAGACGACGCGTGTGTAACAGAGAGAGTGAGAGAGGGAGACGACGCGTGTGTAACAGAGAGAGTGAGAGAGGGAGACGACGTGTGTGTAACAGAGAGAGTGAGAGAGGGAGACGACGTGTGTGTAACAGAGAGAGTGAGAGAGGGAGACGATGTGTGTGTAACAGACAGAGTGAGAGAGGGAGACAACATGTGTGTGTAACAGAGACAGTGAGAGAGGGAGACGTGTGTGTAACAGTGGGAGAGTGAGAGAGGGAGACGACGTGTGTGTAACAGAGAGAGTGAGAGAGGGAGACAACGCGTGTGTAACAGAGAGAGTGAGAGAGGGAGACGACGCGTGTGTAACAGAGAGAGTGAGAGAGGGAGATGACGTGTGTGTAACAGAGAGAGAGAGAGAGGGAGACGACGCGTGTGTAACAGAGAGAGTGAGAGAGGGAGACGACGCGTGTGTAACAGAGAGAGTGAGAGAGGGAGACGACGCGTGTGTAACAGAGAGAGTGAGAGAGGGAGACGACGCGTGTGTAACAGAGAGAGTGAGAGAGGGAGACGACGTGTGTGTAACAGAGAGAGTGAGAGAGGGAGACGACGTGTGTGTAACAGAGAGAGTGAGAGAGGGAGACAACGTGTGTGTAACAGAGAGACTGAGAGAGGGAGACGACGCGTGTTTAACAGAGAGAGTGAGAGTGGGAGACAACGTGTGTGTAACAGAGAGAGTGAAAGAGGGAGACGACGTGTCTGTAACAGAGAGAGTGAGTGAGGGAGACAACATGTGTGTAACAGAGAGTGAGAGAGAAAGAGACAACGTGTGTGTAACAGAGGGAGTGAGAGAGGGAGACAATGTGTGTGTAACAGAGAGAGTGAGCGAGGGAGACAATATGTGTGTAAAAGAGAGAGTGAGAGTGGGAGACAATGTGTGTGTAACAGAGAGAGTGAGAGAGGGAGACGACGCGTGTGTAACAGGGAGAGTGAGAGAGGGAGACAACGTGTGTGTAACAGACAGAGTGAGAGAGGGAGACAACGTGTGTGTAACAGAGACAGTGAGAGAGGGAGACGACATGTGTGTAACAGAGAGAGTCAGAGAGGGAGACGACGTGTGTGTAACAGAGACAGTGAGAGAGGGAGACGACGTGTGTGTAACAGAGAGAGTTCGAGAGGGAGACGACGTGTGGGTAACAGAGAGAGTGAGAGAGGGAGACGACGCGTGTGTAACAGAGAGAGTGAGAGAGGGAGATGACGCGTGTGTAACAGAGAGAGTGAGAGAGGGAGACGACGCGTGTGTAACAGAGAGAGTTAGAGAGGGAGACGACGCGTGTGTAACAGAGAGAGTGAGAGAGGGAGACGACGCGTGTGTAACAGAGAGAGTGAGAGAGGGAGACGACGCGTGTGTAACAGAGAGAGTGAGAGAGGGAGACGACGCGTGTGTAACAGAGAGAGTGAGAGAGGGAGACGACGCGTGTGTAACAGAGAGAGTGAGAGAGGGAGACGACGCGTGTGTAACAGAGAGAGTGAGAGAGGGAGACGACGCGTGTGTAACAGAGACAGTGAGAGTGGGAGACGACGCGTGTGTAACAGAGAGAGTGAGAGAGGGAGACGACGCGTGTGTAACAGAGAGAGTGAGAGAGGGAGACGACGCGTGTGTAACAGAGAGAGTGAGAGAGGGAGACGACGCGTGTGTTACAGAGAGAGTGAGAGAGGGAGACGACGCGTGTGTAACAGAGAGAGAGAGAGAGGGAGACGACGCGTGTGTAACAGAGAGAGTGAGAGAGGGAGACGACGCGTGTGAAACAGAGAGAGTGAGAGAGGGAGACGACGCTTGTGTAACAGAGAGAGTGAGAGAGGGAGACGACGTGTGTGTAACAGAGAGAGTGAGAGAGGGAGACGACGTGTGTGTAACAGAGAGAGTGAGAGAGGGAGACGACGTGTGTGTAACAGACAGAGTGAGAGAGGGAGGCAACATGTGTGTGAAACAGAGACAGTGAGAGAGGGAGACGTGTGTGTAACAGTGGGAGAGTGAGAGAGGGAGACGACGTGTGTGTAACAGAGAGAGTGAGAGAGGGAGACAACGTGTGTGTAACAGAGAGAGTGAGAGAGGGAGACGACGCGTGTGTAACAGAGAGAGTGAGAGAGGGAGACGACGTGTGTGTAACAGAGAGAGAGAGAGAGGGAGACGACGTGTGTGTAACAGAGAGAGTGAGAGAGGTAGACGACGCGTGTGTAACAGAGAGAGTGAGAGAGGGAGACGACATGTGTGTAACAGAGAGAGAGAGAGAGGGAGACAACGTATGTGTAACAGAGAGAGAGAGAGGGAGACAACGTGTGTGTAACAGAGAGAGTGAGAGAGGGGGACAACGTGTGTGTAACAGAGAGAGAGAGAGAGGGAGACAATGTGTGTGTAACAGAGAGAGTGAGAGAGGGAGACAACGTGTGTGTAACAGAGAGAGTGAGAGAGGGAGACAACGTGTGTGTAACAGAGAGAGTGAGAGAGGGAGACAACGTGTTTGTAACAGAGAGAGTGAGAGAGGGAGATGACGCGTGTGTAACAGAGAGAGTGAGAGAGGGAGACGACGTGTGTGTAACAGAGAGAGTGAGAGAGGGAGACGAAGCGTGTGTAACAGAGAGAGTGAGAGAGGGAGACGACGCGTGTGTAACAGAGAGAATGAGAGAGGGAGACGACGCGTGTGTAACAGAGAGAGTGAGAGAGGGAGACGACGTGTGTGTAACAGAGAGTGAGAGAGGGAGACAACGCGTGTGTAACAGAGAGAGTGAGAGAGGGAGACAATGTGTGTGTAACAGAGACAGTGAGAGAGGGAGACGACGTGTGTGTAACAGAGAGAGTGAGCGAGGGAGACAACGTCTGTGTAAAAGAGAGTGAGAGAGAAAGAGACAACGTCTGTGTAACAGAGAGAGTGAGTGAGGGAGACAACGTGTGTGTAACAGAGAGTGAGAGAGAAAGAGACAACGTGTGTGTAACAGAGAGAGTGAGAGAGGGAGACAACGTGTGTGTAACAGAGAGAGTGAGAGAGGGAGACGTCTGTGTAACAGAGTGAGAGAGGGAGATGACGCGTGTGTAACAGAGAGAGTGAGAGAGGGAGACGACGCGTGTGTAACAGAGAGAGTGAGAGAGGGAGACGATGTGTGTGTAACAGAGAGAGTGAGAGAGGGAGACAACTTGTGTGTAACAGAGAGAGTGAGAGAGGGAGACAACGCGTGTGTAACAGAGAGAGTGAGAGAGGGAGACGACGTGTGTGTAACAGAGAGAGTGAGAGAGGGAGACAATGTGTGTGTAACAGAGACAGTGAGAGAGGGAGACGACGTGTGTGTAACAGAGAGAGAGAGCGAGGGAGACAACGTGTGCGTAAAAGAGAGTGAGAGAGAAAGAGACAACGTCTGTGTAACAGAGAGAGTGAGTGAGGGAGACAACGTGTGTGTAACAGAGAGTGAGAGAGAAAGAGACAACGTGTGTGTAACAGAGAGAGTGAGAGAGGGAGACAATGTGTGTGTAACAGAGAGAGTGAGAGAGGGAAACGACGTGTGTGTAACAGAGAGAGTGAGAGAGGGAGACGACGTGTGTGTAACAGAGAGAGAGAGAGGGAGACGACGTGTCTGTAACAGAGAGAGTTCGAGAGGGAGACGACGTGTGGGTAACAGAGAGAGTCAGAGAGGGAGACGACGTGTGTGTAACAGAGAGAGTGAGAGAGGGAGATGACGCGTGTGTAACAGAGAGAGTGAGAGAGGGAGACGACACGTGTGTAACAGAGAGAGTGAGAGAGGGAGACGACGCGTGTGTAACAGAGAGAGTGAGAGAGGGAGACGACGCGTGTGTAACAGAGAGAGTGAGAGAGGGAGACGACGCGTGTGTAACAGAGAGAGTGAGAGAGGGAGACGACGCGTGTGTAACAGAGAGAGTGAGAGAGGGAGACGACGCGTGTGTAACAGAGAGAGTGAGAGAGGGAGACGACGCGTGTGTAACAGAGAGAGTGAGAGAGGGAGACGACGCGTGTGTAACAGAGACAGTGAGAGTGGGAGACGACGCGTGTGTAACAGAGAGAGTGAGAGAGGGAGACGACGCGTGTGTAACAGAGAGAGTGAGAGAGGGAGACGACGCGTGTGTAACAGAGAGAGTGAGAGAGGGAGACGACGCGTGTGTAACAGACAGAGAGAGAGAGGGAGACGACGCGTGTGTAACAGAGAGAGTGAGAGAGGGAGACGACGCGTGTGTAACAGAGAGAGTGAGAGAGGGAGACGACGCGTGTGTAACAGAGAGAGTGAGAGAGGGAGACGACGCGTGTGTAACAGAGAGAGTGAGAGAGGGAGACGACGCGTGTGTAACAGAGAGAGTGAGAGAGGGAGACGACGTGTGTGTAACAGAGAGAGTGAGAGAGGGAGACGATGTGTGTGTAACAGACAGAGTGAGAGAGGGAGACAACATGTGTGTGTAACAGAGACAGTGAGAGAGGGAGACGTGTGTGTAACAGTGGGAGAGTGAGAGAGGGAGACGACGTGTGTGTAACAGAGAGAGTGAGAGAGGGAGACAACGTGTGTGTAACAGAGAGAGTGAGAGAGGGAGATGACGCGTGTGTAACAGAGAGAGTGAGAGAGGGAGACGACGTGTGTGTAACAGAGAGAGAGAGAGAGGGAGACGACGTGTGTGTAACAGAGAGAGTGAGAGAGGGAGACGACGCGTGTGTAACAGAGAGAGTGAGAGAGGGAGACGACGTGTGTGTAACAGAGAGAGTGAGAGAGGGAGACAACGTGTGTGTAACAGAGAGAGTGAGAGAGGGAGACAACGTGTGTGTAATAGAGAGACTGAGAGAGGGAGACGACGCGTGTTTAACAGAGAGAGTGAGAGTGGGAGACAACGTGTGTGTAACAGAGAGAGTGAAAGAGGGAGACGACGTGTCTGTAACAGAGAGAGTGAGTGAGGGAGACAACATGTGTGTAACAGAGAGTGAGAGAGAAAGAGACAACGTGTGTGTAACAGAGGGAGTGAGAGAGGGAGACAACGTGTGTGTAACAGAGAGAGTGAGAGAGGGAGACAATGTGTGTGTAACAGAGAGAGTGAGAGAGGGAAACGACGTGTGTGTAACAGAGAGAGTGAGAGAGGGAGACGACGTGTGTGTAACAGAGAGAGAGAGAGGGAGACGACGTGTCTGTAACAGAGAGAGTTCGAGAGGGAGACGACGTGTGGGTAACAGAGAGAGTCAGAGAGGGAGACGACGTGTGTGTAACAGAGAGAGTGAGAGAGGGAGATGACGCGTGTGTAACAGAGAGAGTGAGAGAGGGAGACGACACGTGTGTAACAGAGAGAGTGAGAGAGGGAGACGACGCGTGTGTAACAGAGAGAGTGAGAGAGGGAGACGACGCGTGTGTAACAGAGAGAGTGAGAGAGGGAGACGACGCGTGTGTAACAGAGAGAGTGAGAGAGGGAGACGACGCGTGTGTAACAGAGAGAGTGAGAGAGGGAGACGACGCGTGTGTAACAGAGAGAGTGAGAGAGGGAGACGACGCGTGTGTAACAGAGAGAGTGAGAGAGGGAGACGACGCGTGTGTAACAGAGACAGTGAGAGTGGGAGACGACGCGTGTGTAACAGAGAGAGTGAGAGAGGGAGACGACGCGTGTGTAACAGAGAGAGTGAGAGAGGGAGACGACGCGTGTGTAACAGAGAGAGTGAGAGAGGGAGACGACGCGTGTGTAACAGACAGAGAGAGAGAGGGGACGACGCGTGTGTAACAGAGAGAGTGAGAGAGGGAGACGACGCGTGTGTAACAGAGAGAGTGAGAGAGGGAGACGACGCGTGTGTAACAGAGAGAGTGAGAGAGGGAGACGACGCGTGTGTAACAGAGAGAGTGAGAGAGGGAGACGACGCGTGTGTAACAGAGAGAGTGAGAGAGGGAGACGACGTGTGTGTAACAGAGAGAGTGAGAGAGGGAGACGATGTGTGTGTAACAGACAGAGTGAGAGAGGGAGACAACATGTGTGTGTAACAGAGACAGTGAGAGAGGGAGACGTGTGTGTAACAGTGGGAGAGTGAGAGAGGGAGACGACGTGTGTGTAACAGAGAGAGTGAGAGAGGGAGACAACGTGTGTGTAACAGAGAGAGTGAGAGAGGGAGATGACGCGTGTGTAACAGAGAGAGTGAGAGAGGGAGACGACGTGTGTGTAACAGAGAGAGAGAGAGAGGGAGACGACGTGTGTGTAACAGAGAGAGTGAGAGAGGGAGACGACGCGTGTGTAACAGAGAGAGTGAGAGAGGGAGACGACGTGTGTGTAACAGAGAGAGTGAGAGAGGGAGACAACGTGTGTGTAACAGAGAGAGTGAGAGAGGGAGACAACGTGTGTGTAATAGAGAGACTGAGAGAGGGAGACGACGCGTGTTTAACAGAGAGAGTGAGAGTGGGAGACAACGTGTGTGTAACAGAGAGAGTGAAAGAGGGAGACGACGTGTCTGTAACAGAGAGAGTGAGTGAGGGAGACAACATGTGTGTAACAGAGAGTGAGAGAGAAAGAGACAACGTGTGTGTAACAGAGGGAGTGAGAGAGGGAGACAACGTGTGTGTAACAGAGAGAGTGAGAGAGGGAGACAACGTGTGTGTAACAGAGACAGTGAGAGAGGGAGACAATGTGTGTGTAACAGAGAGAGTGAGCGAGGGAGACAATATGTGTGTAAAAGAGAGAGTGAGAGTGGGAGACAATGTGTGTGTAACAGAGAGAGTGAGAGAGGGAGACGACGCGTGTGTAACAGGGAGAGTGAGAGAGGGAGACAACGTGTGTGTAACAGACAGAGTGAGAGAGGGAGACAACGTGTGTGTAACAGAGAGAGTGAGAGAGGGAGACGACGTGTGTGTAACAGAGAGAGTCAGAGAGGGAGACGACGTGTGTGTAACAGAGACAGTGAGAGAGGGAGACGACGTGTGTGTAACAGAGAGAGTTCGAGAGGGAGACGACGTGTGGGTAACAGAGAGAGTGAGAGAGGGAGACGACGCGTGTGTAACAGAGAGAGTGAGAGAGGGAGACGACGCGTGTGTAACAGAGAGAGTGAGAGAGGGAGACGACGCGTGTGTAACAGAGAGAGTGAGAGAGGGAGACGACGCGTGTGTAACAGAGAGAGTGAGAGAGGGAGACGACGCGTGTGTAACAGAGAGAGTGAGAGAGGGAGACGACGCGTGTGTAACAGAGAGAGTGAGAGAGGGAGACGACGCGTGTGTAACAGAGAGAGTGAGAGAGGGAGACGACGCGTGTGTAACAGAGAGAGTGAGAGAGGGAGACGACGCGTGTGTAACAGAGAGAGTGAGAGAGGGAGACGACGCGTGTGTAACAGAGAGAGTGAGAGAGGGAGACGACGCGTGTGTAACAGAGAGAGTGAGAGAGGGAGACGACGCGTGTGTAACAGAGACAGTGAGAGTGGGAGACGACGCGTGTGTAACAGAGAGAGAGTGAGAGAGGGAGACGACGCGTGTGTAACAGAGAGTGAGAGAGGGAGACGACGCGTGTGTAACAGAGAGAGTGAGAGAGGGAGACGACGCGTGTGTAACAGAGAGAGTGAGAGAGGGAGACGACGCGTGTGTAACAGAGAGAGAGAGAGAGGGAGACGACGCGTGTGTAACAGAGAGAGTGAGAGGGAGACGACGCGTGTGTAACAGAGAGAGTGAGAGAGGGAGACGACGCGTGTGTAACAGAGAGAGTGAGAGAGGGAGACGACGTGTGTGTAACAGAGAGAGTGAGAGAGGGAGACGACGTGTGTGTAACAGAGAGAGTGAGAGAGGGACGACGACGTGTGTGTAACAGACAGAGTGAGAGAGGGAGACACATGTGTGTGTAACAGAACAGTGAGAGAGGGAGACGTGTGTGTAACAGTGGGAGAGTGAGAGAGGGAGACGACGTGTGTGTAACAGAGAGTGAGAGAGGGAGACAACGTGTGTGTAACAGAGAGAGTGAGAGAGGGATACGACGCGTGTGTAACAGAGAGAGTGAGAGAGGGAGACGACGTGTGTGTAACAGAGAGAGAGAGAGAGGGAGACGACGTGTGTGTAACAGAGAGAGTGAGAGAGGGAGACGACGCGTGTGTAACAGAGAGAGTGAGAGAGGGAGACGACGTGTGTGTAACAGAGAGAGTGAGAGAGGGAGACGACGTGTGTGTAACAGAGAGAGTGAGAGAGGGAGACAACGTGTGTGTAACAGAGAGACTGAGAGAGGGAGACGACGCGTGTTTAACAGAGAGAGTGAGAGTGGGAGACAACGTGTGTGTAACAGAGAGAGTGAGAGTGGGAGACGACGCGTGTGTAACAGAGAGAGTGAGAGAGATAGACAACGTGTGTGTAACAGAGAGAGTGAGAGAGGGAGACAACGTGTGTGTAACAGAGAGAGTGAGAGAGGGAGCCGACGTGTGTGTAACAGAGAGAGTGAGAGAGGGAGACGACGTGTGTGTAACAGAGAGAGAGAGAGAGGGAGACAACGTATGTGTAACAGAGAGAGAGAGAGGGAGACAACGTGTGTGTAACAGAGAGAGTGAGAGAGGGGGACAACGTGTGTGTAACAGAGAGAGAGAGAGGGAGACAACGTGTGTGTAACAGAGAGAGTGAGAGAGGGAGACAACGTGTGTGTAACAGAGAGAGTGAGAGAGGGAGACAACGTGTGTGTAACAGAGAGAGTGAGAGAGGGAGACGACGCGTTTGTAACAGAGAGAGTGAGAGAGGGAGACGACGCGTGTGTAACAGAGAGAGTGAGAGAGGGAGACGACGCGTGTGTAACAGAGAGAGTGAGAGAGGGAGACGACGCGTGTGTAACAGAGAGAGTGAGAGAGGGAGACGACGCGTGTGTAACAGAGAGAGTGAGAGAGGGAGACGACGCGTGTGTAACAGAGAGAGTGAGAGAGGGAGACGACGCGTGTGTAACAGAGAGAGTGAGAGAGGGAGACGACGCGTGTGTAACAGAGAGAGTGAGAGAGGGAGACGACGCGTGTGTAACAGAGAGAGTGAGAGAGGGAGACGACGTGTGTGTAACAGAGACAGTGAGAGAGGGAGACGACGTGTGTGTAACAGAGAGAGTGAGCGAGGGAGACAACGTGTGTGTAAAAGAGAGTGAGAGAGAAAGAGACAACGTCTGTGTAACAGAGAGAGTGAGAGAGGGAGACAATGTGTGTGTAACAGAGAGAGTGAGAGAGGGAGACAATGTGTGTGTAACAGAGAGAGTGAGAGAGGGAGACAACGTGTGTGTAACAGAGAGAGTGAGAGAGGGAGACAATGTGTGTGTAAGAGAGAGAGTGAGAGTGGGAGACGACGTGTGTGTAACAGAGAGAGTGAGAGAGGGAGACAACGTGTGTGTAACAGAGAGAGTGAGAGAGGGAGACAACGTGTGTGTAACAGAGAGACTGAGAGAGGGAGACGACGCGTGTTTAACAGAGAGAGTGAGAGTGGGAGACAACGTGTGTGTAACAGAGAGAGTGAGAGAGGGAGACGACGCGTGTGTAACAGAGAGAGTGAGAGAGGGAGACAACGTGTGTGTAACAGAGACAGTGAGAGTGGGAGACGACGCATGTGTAACAGAGAGAGTGAGAGAGATAGACAACGTGTGTGTAACAGAGAGAGTGAGAGAGGGAGACAACGTGTGTGTAACAGAGAGAGTGAGAGAGGGAGATGACGTGTGTGTAACAGACAGAGTGAGAGAGGGAGACAACATGTTTGTAACAGAGAGAGTGAGAGAGGGAGACGACGTGTGTGTAACAGAGAGAGTGAGAGAGGGAGACAACGTGTGTGTAACAGAGAGAGTGAGAGAGGGAGACAATGTGTGTGTAACAGAGAGGGTGAGAGATTGAGACAACGTGTGTGTAACAGTGGGAGAGTGAGAGAGGGAGACGACGTGTGTGTAACAGAGAGAGTGAGAGAGGGAGACGATGTGTGTGTAACAGAGAGAGTGAGTGAGGGAGACAACGTGTGTGTAACAGAGAGAGTGAGAGAGGGAGCCGACGTGTGTGTAACAGAGAGAGTGAGAGAGGGAGACAACGTGTGTGTAACAGAGAGAGAGAGAGAGGGAGACAACGTATGTGTAACAGAGAGAGAGAGAGGGAGACAACGTGTGTGTAACAGAGAGAGTGAGAGAGGGGGACAACGTGTGTGTAACAGAGAGAGAGAGAGAGGGAGACAATGTGTGTGTAACAGAGAGAGTGAGAGAGGGAGACAACGTGTGTGTAACAGAGAGAGTGAGAGAGGGAGACGACGCGTTTGTAACAGAGAGAGTGAGAGAGGGAGACGACGCGTGTGTAACAGAGAGAGTGAGAGAGGGAGACGACGCGTGTGTAACAGAGAGAGTGAGAGAGGGAGACGACGCGTGTGTAACAGAGAGAGTGAGAGAGGGAGACGACGCGTGTGTAACAGAGAGAGTGAGAGAGGGAGACGACGCGTGTGTAACAGAGAGAGTGAGAGAGGGAGACGACGCGTGTGTAACAGAGAGTGAGAGAGGGAGACGACGTGTGTGTAACAGAGAGAGTGAGAGAGGGAGACGACGCGTGTGTAACAGAGAGAGTGAGAGAGGGAGACAATGTGTGTGTAACAGAGACAGTGAGAGAGGGAGACGACGTGTGTGTAACAGAGAGAGTGAGCGAGGGAGACAACGTGTGTGTAAAAGAGAGTGAGAGAGAAAGAGACAACGTCTGTGTAACAGAGAGAGTGAGTGAGGGAGACAACGTGTGTGTAACAGAGAGTGAGAGAGAAAGAGACAACGTGTGTGTAACAGAGAGAGTGAGAGAGGGAGACAACGTGTGTGTAACAGAGAGAGTGAGAGAGGGAGACGTCTGTGTAACAGAGAGAGTGAGAGAGGGAGACGACGCGTGTGTAACAGAGAGAGTGAGAGAGGGAGACGACGCGTGTGTAACAGAGAGAGTGAGAGAGGGAGACGACGTGTGGGTAACAGAGAGAGTGAGAGAGGGAGACGACGTGTGTGTAACAGAGAGAGTGAGAGAGGGAGACGACGTTTGTGTAACAGAGAGAGTGAGAGAGGGAGACGACGTGTGTGTAACAGAGAGAGTGAGAGAGGGAGACGACGTGTGTGTGACAGAGAGAGTGAGAGAGGGAGACAACGTGTGTGTAACACAGGGAGAGTGAGAGAGGGAGACGACGTGTGTGTAACAGAGAGAGTGAGAGAGGGAGACAATGTCTGTGTAACAGAGAGAGTGAGAGAGGGAGACAACGTGTGTGTAACAGAGAGAGTGAGAGAGGGAGACAATGTGTGTGTAACAGAGAGAGTGAGAGAGGGAGACGACGTGTGTGTAACAGAGAGAGTGAGAGAGGGAGACGACGTGTGTGTAACAGAGAGAGTGAGAGAGGGAGACGACGTGTGTGTAACAGAGAGAGTGAGAGAGGGAGACAACGTGTGTGTAACAGAGATAGTGAGAGAGGGAGACAACATGTGTGTAACATAGGGAGTGAGAGATTGAGACAACGTGTGTGTAACAGAGAGAGTGAGAGAGGGAGACGACATCTGTGTAACAGAGAGAGTGAGAGAGGGAGACGACGTGTGTGTAACAGAGAGAGTGAGAGAGGGAGGCAATGTGTGTGTAACAGAGAGAGTGAGAGAGGGAGACAACGTCTGTGTAACAGAGAGAGTGAGAGAGGGAGGCAATGTGTGTTTAACAGAGAGAGTGAGAGAGGGAGACAACGTGTGTGTAACAGAGAGAGTGAGAGAGGGAGGCAATGTGTGTTTAACAGAGAGAGTGAAAGAGGGAGACAACGTGTGTGTAACAGACAGTGAGAGAGGGAGACAACATGTTTGTAACAGAGAGAGTGAGAGAGGGAGACAACGTGTGTGTAACAGAGAGAGTGAGAGAGGGAGACGTGTGTGTAACAGAGAGAGTTAGGGAGGGAGACAACGTGTGTGTAACAGAGCGAGTGAGAGAGGGAGACAACATGTGTGTAACAGAGAGAGTGAGAGAGGGAGACAACATGTGTGTAACAGAGAGAGTGAGAGAGGGAGACGACGTGTGTGTAACAGAGAGAGTGAGAGATTGAGACAACGTGTGTGTAACAGAGAGAGTGAGAGAGGGAGACGACGAGTGTGTAACAGAGAGAGTGAGAGAGGGAGCCGACGTCTGTGTAACAGAGAGAGAGTGAGAGAGGGAGACGACGTGTGTGTATCAGAGAGGGTGAGAGAGGGAGACGACGTGTGTGTAACAGAGAGAGTGAGAGGGGGAGACGACATGTGTGTAACAGAGAGAGTGAGACAGGGAGACGACGTGTGTGTAACAGAGAGAGTGAGAGAGGGAGACAATGTGTGTGTAACAGAGACAGTGAGAGAGGGAGACAACATGTGTGTAACAGAGAGAGTGAGAGATTGAGACAACGTGTGTGTAACAGAGAGAGTGAGAGGGGGAGACGACATGTGTGTAACAGAGAGCGTGAGAGAGGGAGACGACGTGTGTGTACCAGAGAGAGTGAGAGAGGGAGACGTCGTGTGTGTAACAGAGAGAGGGAGAGAGGGAGACAATGTGTGTGTAACAGACAGTGAGAGAGGGAGACGATGTGTGTGTAACAGAGAGAGTGAGAGAGGGAGGCAATGTGTGTTTAACAGAGAGAGTTAGAGAGGGAGACAACGTGTGTGTAACAGAGAGAGTGAGAGAGGGACACGATGTGTGTGTAACAGAGAGAGTGAGAGAGGGAGATGACGTGTGTGTAACAGAGAGAGTGAGAGAGGGAGACAACGTGTGTGTAACAGAGAGAGTGAGAGAGGGAGACAACGTGTGTGTAACAGAGAGAGTGAGAGAGGGGTGTGTGTAACAGAGAGAGTTAGAGAGGGAGACAACGTGTGTGTAACAGAGAGAGTGAGAGAGGGAGACAACATGTGTTTAACAGAGAGAGTGAGAGAGGGAGACAACGTGTGTGTAACAGAGAGAGTGAGAGAGGGAGACAACGTGTGTGTAACAGACAGAGTGAGAGAGGGAGACAACATGTTTGTAACAGAGAGAGTGAGAGAGGGAGACAACGTGTGTGTTACAGAGAGAGTGAGAGAGGGAGACAACGTGTGTGTTACAGAGAGAGTGAGAGAGGGAGACGACGTGTGTGTAACAGAGAGAGTGAGAGAGGGAGACGACGTTTGTGTAACAGAGAGAGTGAGAGAGGGAGACGACGTTTGTGTAACAGAGAGAGTGAGAGAGGGAGACGACGCGTGTCTAACAGAGAGAGTGAGAGAGGGAGACGACGCGTGTGTAACAGACAGAGTGAGAGAGGGAGACGACGTGTGTGTAACAGAGAGAGTGAGAGAGGGAGACGACGTGTGTGTAACAGAGAGACTGAGAGAGGGAGACGACGTGTGTGTAACAGAGAGAGTGAGAGAGGGAGACGACGTGTGTGTAACAGAGATAGTGAGAGAGGGAGACGACGTGTGTTTAACAGACAGAGTGAGAGAGGGAGACGACGTGTGTGTAACAGAGAGAGTGAGAGAGGGAGACAACATGTTTGTAACAGAGAGAGTGAGAGAGGGAGACAATGAGGGGCGACGAGAGTGAGTCAGACAGAGAGGGAGACAACGAGGGGCGACGAGAGTGAGTCAGACGGAGAGACCGACAGCCGTCTGTGTGAGCACGTCTGTCTCTGCTCCGTTCCCCCTTTCCTCTCACCCGCAGCTCTTTCAGGCAGAAGGTGATCTCCGAGGGCTCGTTGACGGAGAAGTGGTCGAACTCCTGGGCGGTGAGGGCCAGCTCTGTCAGAACGGTCTTCCTCAGATCTGCGGGGGTGCGGGGTCGGGAGAGAAAGCAGGCGCCACGTCAGAGAACGGCGACGCGGAGCTGTTGCCCGCGAGCGGCCCTCGCCCCGAGCAAAGGGTGACCCCCGTCCCGAAGGCGCGCGCGCCCTCGCTCACCGGAGCTGGGCTCTGTGTAGTTCCGCAGCAGCGCCCTCCGCGCGTCCACCTCCAGCGTTACCTCCTCCTGGTTGACCGGGAAGTGGACTGCCGTCTCCGTCAGCAGCCTGCGAGCGAGAGAGTGAGGTGTGCGTCAGAGCGGCCCTCTTACCCAGCCCCCCCGTCTCCTTCCCTCCTCCGACCCCCCCCCCCCCTCCACCCCCGTCGTATCAGACCGTAACCCTGACACCCCTGCGCAGGTGACTTTGGCGCCCCCCGATCCTTTACGTGATATCGGATGCTCTGGGCTCCGCGCAGCCCTGGTCGTGACGCCATCGAGGCTGCCTGGGATTGGCAGGAGAGACCCGAAGCCAGCGAGGCCGCCAGGTTCGGCGGAAGGGTCACTGGTCGTCAAGGCACACGACTCTGAGAACCTCCTTCTCCCGATAGCCATGAAACCCAGAAAGAAAACCACAGCAGCATGATCGTCACCTCCCTTTCCCCCCCTCCCCACCAAATCCCTCCTCCCAGCGCAAGAAAAAACGGAGCAGGCACATCGACCCCCGAATCTCGCTCGCCCCCCCCCCCCCATGCGGAAGACGAGGAAGATCGGGCAGAAAACACGCAGAGCATTTGAAACTGTAAGACTGGGAAAAAAAGAGTCTATAGTCCCAGTCCACATCCAAACGCAGAAAAAGCTGGGTAACCTTCTCCGGCCAGACAGAAGCCGATCTCCGTAAGGTCTCCAAGACGCCTGGAACTAACCTGCCGGCCGATTTTCTCACCGGACAGTTACCGAAGAGATCTGACCCAGTTTGCGAGGCACACCAAGTACTGATTTAATTTAGTGTGTTGTTGTTTTTTAACCTGCTCTTCCTAATTGATTTTTAATGTTTAGAAAACTCTCACGGCTTTGGAAAGCACCTTCACTTTACGGGCCTCCTGAGGGAGGCTGTCGGCCGGAAACCACAAGAGATAGGAGCAGAATTCGGCCATCTGGGATCGAGTCTGCTCCGCCATTTAATCACGGCTGATCATTTTTTCCCCTATCTCCCCCTCGACCCCAGTTTTAGCGTCGAAACATAGAAAACCTACAGCACAATGCAGGCCCTTCGGCCCACAGAGCTGTGTCGAACACATCCCCACCTTAGAGATCACTCGGCTTACCCATAGCCCTCTAGTTTTCTCAGCTCCATGTACCTGTCCAAAAGTCTCTTAAAAGACCCTGTCATTAGGAGGTAGTGACCATAATACGATAAGTTTTAATCTACAATTTGAGAGGAAGAAGGGAAACTCGGAAGTGTCAGTATTACAGTTGAACAAAGGGAACTATGGTGCTGTGAGGGAGGAGCCGGCCAAAGTTGACTGGAACAATATCCTAGCAGGGATGACAGTGGAACAGCGATGGTAAGTGTTTCTGGGAATAATGCGGAAGGTGCAGGGTCAGTTCGTTCCAAAGAGGAAGAAAGATCCTAAGGGGAGTCAGGGGAGGCCGTGGCTGACAAGGGAAGTATAACATAGCAAAGACGAGCGGCAAGCCGGAGGATTGGAAACTTTTAAAGAGCAACAGAAGGCAACTAAAAAGGCAATACGCGGAGAGAAAATGAGGTACGAAGGTAAACTAGCCAAGAATATAAAGGGGGATAGTAAAAGCTTCTTTCGGTAGGTGAAGAGGAAAAAGTTAGTTAAGACCAAAGTTGGGCCCTTGAAGACAGAAGCGGGTGAATTTATTACGGGGAACAAGGAAATGGCAGACGAGTTGATCAAGTACGTTGGATCTGTCTTCACTAGGGAAGACACAAACAATCTCCCAGATGTAATAGTGGCCAAAGGACCTCGGGTAATGGATGAAATGAAGGAAATTTATATTAGGCAGGAAATGCTGTTGGGTCTGAAGGCTGGTAAGTCCCCGGGACCTGATGGTCTGCATCCCAGGGTACTTAAGGAGGTGGCTCTAGAAATCGTGGACGCAGTGGTGATCATTTTCCAATGTCCTATAGATTCAGGATCAGTTCCTGAGGACTGGAGGGTAGCTAATGTTGTCCCACTTTTTAAGAAAGAAGGGAGAGAGAAAACAGGAAATTATAGACCAGTTAGCCTGACCTCAAAGTTGTACCGAACTTGGCCCTACCTTAGAAATTACTAGGCTTACCCATAGCCCTCTATTTTTCTAAGCTCCACGTACCTGTCCAAAAGTCTCTTAAAAGACGCTATCGTATCCGCCTCCACCACTGTTGTTGGCAGCCCATTCCACACACTCTCTGCATAAAGAAAACCTACCGCTGACATCTCCTCTGTACCTGCTCCCCAACACCTTAAAACTGTGCCCTCTCGTGCTGGCCAGTTCAGCCCTGGGAAAAAGTCTCTGACTATCCACACAATCAGTACCTCTCATCATCTTGTCCACCTCGATCAGGTCACCTCTCATCCTCCATTGCTCCAAGGAGAAAAGGCTGAGGTCACTCAACCTATTCTCATAAGGCATGCTCCCCAATCCAGACAACATCCTTGTAAATCTCCTCTGCACCCTTTCTATGGTTTCCACATCCTTCCTGTAGTGAGGTGACCAGAACTGAGCCCAGTACTCCAAGTGGGGTCTGACCAGGGTCCTATATAGCTGCAACATTACCTCTCGGCTCCTAAACTCAATCCCATGATTGATGAAGGCCAATGCACCGTATGCTTCTTAACCACAGAGTCAACCTGCAAAGCTGCTTTGAGTGTCCGATGGACTCGGACCCCAAGATCCCTCTGATCCTCCACACTGACAAGAGTCTTACCATTTAGAACATAGAACAGTACAGCACAGTACAGGCCCTTCGGCCCACAACGTTGTGCCGACCCTCAAACCCCACCTCCCATATAAGCCCCCACCTTAGATTCCTCCATATACCTGTCTAGTAGTCTCTTAAACTTCACTAGTGTATCTGTCTCCACCACTGACTCAGGCAGTGCATTCCTCGCACCAACCACTCTCTGAGTAAAAACCTTCCTCTAATATCCCCCTTGAACTTCCCACCCCTTACCTTAAAGCCATGTCCTCTTGTATTGAGCAGTGGTGCCCTGGGGAAGAGGCGCTGGCTATCCACTCTATCTATTCCTCTTATTATCTTGAAATACCGAACAAATCAGGCCACTGTCAATACTACCGCAGTACCAGAAAACTGTGCATTGGTTCCTGACGGTTATCGACAGAGGAATTCACACAGAGTACGCCGTTGTGTTCTTTTGACTGACTGTGAATGAACTCAATTAGCGCAGGCGCCCTGTACCGATAATGCTCTGCCTCCCTTCAATGCTTTCGACGACGGCACCCTCCAAATCTTCCTTTTCATTGGAACATTCAAGGTGATTGACGTTACCTTCAAACTATTCGTAGTTGCTGACTTGTTGAATTAGTGAAATCATTTCATTTTCACTCCCGGTCGTTCCTGGCATCACCAAGCCCGAATATTTGAAACTGCGGTGAGCAAAGTTGTCTTACTACTGACTTCTCACCAACTATCAGTGACAAAAATCACTGCATTTTGAACACAAATACCTGTAACTGAGACTTTTTCAAAACTGTTTGCTCTGAGCACAGTTCAGAGCACGCTCTGATGATCACACAAATACAAGCAACGCTCGTTGGAACCTGTTTGGCGGCAGTCTCCTGACCCGATTAAGCGGCACAGCATCCCGAATAAGCGAAGAGAATCCCAGCTACTTTCTCCATTAGTTTTTGTTCTTTTAAGAGTTGTCCCAAATAAACCGACGGCCAAGTTAACTGGAATTCACTGTGTATAAAATAGCAGGACCCTGGGAGTGGGTGACAGACTGAGATCTGATCCAGGGGTTCAGGAAGTTTATATATAGAATAACAGATCCCCGGGAGTGGGTTACAGACTGGGATCTGATTCAGGGGTTCGGGAAGTTTATATATAGAACAACAGATCCCCGGGAGTGGGTTACAGACTGAGATCTGATCCAGGGGTTCAAGGGGGTTTATATATAGAATAACAGATCCCCGGGAGTGGGTTACAGACTGAGATCTGATCCAGGGGTTCGAGGGGGTTTATATATAGAATAACAGATCCAAACCCCCCAACCCCTGGATTAGATCCCAGTCTGTAACCCACTCCCGGGGATCTGTTATTCTATATATAAACCCCCTTGAACCCCTGGATCAGATCTCAGTCTGTAGGGGATCTGTTATTCTATATATAAACCCCCTCGAACCCCTGGATCAGATCTCAGTCTGTAGGGGATCTGTTATCCTATATATAAACCCACCACCCACCACCCCGCCCCCATTCCGAAGTCCAAAGACGGGCTGGTGGCCCCGGGGTTAGGTCCGGGCGAAACTGGCGCTTTTGGGGGCCAAACGACCGCGAGGCAACGTTCCTCCCTGCCTCCCGGGCGGGGGGGGGGGACCCCGGATTTTAAGGCAATCTGGGTCCGACGCCAACCCCCCACCACCACCCCCGCCTCACCTGGGCTGGGCGCAGAGGCTGTTCTCGCAGTCCTGCTCAGAGTACATGGCTTGCAGCGTCTCGCAGTCCATCAGGCAGAGGTTGTGGGTCCTGGTGATCCCTGCGGGGCAGGGGGGAGAGGTCAGGGGGCAGAGAGAGAGGTCAGGGGGCAGGGAGAGGGGGGGGAGGAGGGGGTTACGGGCACAGAGACCAGGCATATACGTTAACAGGCGCGCACAGCTCCCTCCAGCACACACACACAAGCATAGCTCCCTCGCTCTGTCTCTCTCGCACATGCCCCGCACCCTCGCACGCCCCCGTCACGCTCTCCCTCCCACGCACACCGCTGGCTCACCATGTCGGCACAGGAACTGGACCAGCAGCCGGTCCCCGCTCTTGTCCAGGACCAGCTTGCACAGCTCGACCACCCTCTCCACCGACGCCGAGGACTTGAAGACAGACAGCATCGACTGGGGAAGAGGAGACAGCCCGTTACCGTCTGTCCGCGTCTGGGTGTCTCTCCATCTCCGCCCCTGCAGTACGCGTCTGTCCGTCTCCGCGCCTGCAGTACGCGTCTGTCCGTCTCCGCGCCTGCAGTACGCGTCTGTCCGTCTCCGCGCCTGCAGTACGCGTCTGTCCGTCTCCGCGCCTGCAGTACGCGTCTGTCCGTCTCCCCGTCTGCAGTACGCGTCTGTCCGTCTCCGCACCTGCAGTACGCGTCTGTCCGTCTCCGCACCTGCAGTACGCGTCTGTCCGTCTCCGCACCTGCAGTACGCGTCTGTCCCTCTCCGCGTCTGCAGTACGCGTCTGTCCGTCTCCGCACCTGCAGTACGCGTCTGTCCCTCTCTGCGTCTGCAGTACGCGTCTGTCCGTCTCCGCGTCTGCAGTACGCGTCTGTCCGTCTCCGCGTCTGCAGTACGCGTCTGTCCGTCTCCGCGTCTGCAGTACGCGCCTGTCCGTCTCCGCATCTGCCGTACGCGTCTGTCCGTCTCTGTGTCTGTGTGACCGTGTGTCTGTGTGACCATGTACGTCTCTCTGTGTGTCTGTGTGACCATGTGTGTGTCTCTGTGTGACCGTGTGTGTTTCTCTGTGTGTCTGTGTGACTGTGTTTGTGTTCTCTGTGTCTGTGTGACCGTGTGTGTGTCCCGGTGTCTGTGTGTCGCGTGTGTGTGTGTGTGTGTGTGTCTGTGTGTCTGTGTGTGTGTGTGTGTGCGTCTGTGTGTCTGTGTGTGTGTGTGTTCTGCGTCTGTGTGACTGTCTGTGTGTGTCTGTGTGTGTGTGTGTGTGTGTGTGTGTGTGTGTGTGCGTCTGTGTGTCTGTGTGTGTGTGTGTGTTGTGTCTGTGTGACTGTCTCTGTGTGTCGCGTGTGTGTGTGTGTGTGTGTGTGTGTGTGTCTGTGTGTCTGTGTGTGTGTGTGTTCTGCGTCTGTGTGACTGTCTGTGTGTTCTGCGTCTGTGTGACTGTCTGTGTGTGTGTGTGTGTGTGTGTGTGTGTGTGCGTCTGTGTGTCTGTGTGTGTGTGTGTTCTGCGTCTGTGTGACTGTCTCTGTCAGTGTGTGTTCTGCGTCTGTGTGACTGTCTCTGTCAGTGTGTCTGTGTGTGTGTGTGTTCTGCATCTGTGTGACTGTCTCTGTCAGTGTGTGTTCTGCGTCTGTGTGTGTTCTGTGTCTGTGTGACTGTCTCTGTCAGTGTGTGTGTGTGTGTGTGTGTGTGTTCTCAAGCAGCTGGTGAAAGGGGTTAGGAACATTCGATCCCATCTACATGGGTTTCAGTGAGGTGTCTATCTGAAAGTGCGTGCAAATGTTTTCCTGTCCTTTCCTACGTGTGTCCCTCACCTCTCTTCCCCACCCCCTCCCTCCCTCCGAATCTTCCCTCTTCATTTTCTTCTACATCTGCGCCAACCAGCCCTCGACCTCAGGAGGAAATGTTCACACGGCCTGAAACACCAGGGGTGCAGAGGAACTGGGAAGTACTCACTCCCAGAAGATTAATCCACAGGTCGAGTCTCTGGTGAAGACGGCAGATCGAAAGTTGACATTTATTTCAAGGGGAATAGAATATAAAGGCGGGGAGATAACGCTGAGCCTTTGTAAGACACCAGGCAGGCCGCACTTGGAGTATGGCCAACAGTTTTGGGCCCTGTATCTCTCAGAAAGGGTGTGTTGTTATTGGAGAGAGCCCAGAGGAGGTTCACGAGGATGATTCCAGGAATGACGGGGTTAACAAATGAGGAGCGTTTGGCAGCTTTGGGGTGTACTGACTGGAATTTTCGAAGAATGCGTTGGGATCTCACTGAAACCTACCAAATGTTGAGAGGACTAGATAGGACCTATAGGCACTTGGAGAATCGTGGTCTGATCAGGGACAGTCAGCATGGCTTTGTGAAGGGCAGATCGTGTCTAACAAGCCTGATAGAGTTCCTTGAGGAGGTGACCAGGCATATAGATGAGGGTAGTGCAGTGGATGTGATCTATATGGATTTTAGTAAGGCATTTGACAAGGCTCCACACGGTAGGCTTATTCAGGAAGTCAGAAGGCATGGGATGCAGGGAAGTTTGGCCAGGTGGATTCAGAATTGGCTTGTCTGCAGAAGACAGAGGGTCGTGGTGGAGGGAGTACATTTGGATTGGAGGGTTGTGACTAGTGGTGTCCCACAAGGATCTGTTCTGGGACCTCTACTTTTCGTGATTTTTATTAAAGACCTGGATGTGGGGGTAGAAGGGAGGGTTGGCAAGTTTGCAGACGACACAAAGGTTGGTGGTGTTGTAGATAGTGTAGAGGATTGTCAAAGATTGCAGAGAGACATTGATAGGATGCAGAAGTGGGCTGAGAAGTGGCAGATGGAGTTCAACCCGGAGAAGTGTGAGGTGGTACACTGTGGAAGGACAAACTCCAAGGCAGAGTACAAAGTAAATGGCAGGATACTTGGTAGTGTGGAAGAGCAGAGGGATCTCGGGGTACATGTCCACAGATCCCTGAAAGTTGCCTCACAGGTGGATAGGGTAGTTAAGAAATCTTATGGGGTGTTAGCTTTCATAAGTCGAGTGATAGAGTTTAAGAGTCGCGGGGTAATGATGCAGCTCTATAAAACTCTGGTTAGGCCGCACATGGAGTACTGTGTCCAGTTCTGGTCGCCTCACTATAGGAAGGATGTGGAAGCATTGGAAAGGATACAGAGGAGATTTACCAGGATGCTGCCTGGTTTAGAGAGTATGCATTATGATCAGAGATTAAGGGAGCTAGGGCTTTACTCTTTGGAGAGGAGGAGGATGAGAGGAGACATGATAGAGGTATACAAGATAATAAGAGGAATAGATAGAGTGGACAGCCAGCGCCTCTTCCCCAGGGCACCACTGCTCAATACAAGAGGACATGGCTTTAAGGTAAGGGGTGGGAAGTTCAAGGGGGATATTAGAGGAAGGTTTTTTACTCAGAGAGTGGTTGGTGCGTGGAATGCACTGCCTGAGTCAGTGGTGGAGGCAGATATACTAGTGAAGTTTAAGAGACTACTAGACAGGTATATGGAGGAATTTAAGGTGGGGGCTTATATGGGAGGCAGGATTTGAGGGTCAGCACAACATTGTGGGCCGAAGGACCTGTACTGTGCTGTACTATTCTATGTTCTGCGTTAAAAGGGAACTCCCCTCACCTTCATGACGAGCTTGCGGGCGCCCCGGCAGCTGCCCTCCTCGTACTTCTGGAAGAAGAGCGGGCCGAGCAGGAAGGAGGCGTAGGCCGAGCGCGAGGGGTTGACGGTCCGCAGGGCGAGCTGTGGGAGGGGGGAGGGGGGGAGAGACCCATCAGCGTTGGTTCCCCAAGCTCCCCCCCCCCCCCGCCTTCCACCCACCCACACACCCCGCCCAAACACCTCCGGGTCACGTCCCTTCCAGTCCGAGGGTCCGTATACCCACAACGGGACTGCGGGGAGCGGGCGGGGGGGAGGTGCCAGTAAACCGGCCCAGATCCAATTCGGCCCATCGAGTCCGCTCCGTCATTTCATCACAGCTCATCCGTTCCCCGTCTCAGCCCCCCCCCCCCAATCTCCTGCCCTGTCCCCGTGCCCGTGTCCCTTCCTGCCCCGACCGGTCAGGAATCTGTCGACCTCTGCCTTCAATATACCCGAAGAGCTGGCCTGCACAGTTACCTGTGGCAATGAATTCCACAGATTCAACACTCTCCAGCTAAATCCACTCTGTCTAGACATTTCAATGTTCGATAGGTTTTAAGAAGACCCCCCCACCCAATTCTTCAAACGCTCGGATGTGGAGAGGATGTTTCCTGTAGTGGGGGAGTCTAGGACCAGAGGACACAGATAGAGTGGATGTGGAGAGGATGTTTCCTATGGTGGGGGGAGTCTAGGACCAGAGGACACAGATAGAGTGGATGTGGAGAGGATGTTTCCTGTAGTGGGGGAGTCTCGGACCAGAGGACACAGATAGAGTGGATGTGGAGAGGATGTTTCCTGTAGTGGGGGAGTCTAGGACCAGAGGACACAGATAGAGTGGATGTGGAGAGGATGTTTCCTGTAGTGGGGGAGTCTGGGATCAGAGGACACAGATAGAGTGGATATGGAGAGGATGTTTCCTGTGGGGGAGTCTAGGACCAGAGGACACAGATAGAGTGGATGTAGAGAGGATGTTTCCTGTAGTGGGGGAGTCTAGGACCAAAGGACACAGATAGAGTGGATGTGGAGAGGATGTTTCCTCTGGTGGGGGAGTCTAGGACCAGAGGACACAGATAGAGTGGATGTGGAGAGGATGTTTCCTGTAGTGGGGGAGTCTCAGACCAGAGGACACAGATAGAGTGGATGTGGAGAGGATGTTTCCTATAGTGGGGGAGTCTCAGACCAGAGGACACAGCCTCAGAATAGAGGGACGTCCATTTAGACTGGAGATGTGGAGGAATTTCTTTATCCAGAGATTGGTGAATCTGTGGAATTCGACTCCACGGGCCGCTGCTCGGGCCGAAGGTGACATGTTTCCTCTCAAAACACGCCAACACTTCGTATCATCTGCAAACTTAACAGCCGACCCACCTAGGTTGTCACCCCGTGGGACCAAGTGAGACGTAGATCAGTGGGGCGGGGGGTTAACCCGGCCAAACGCGATTGAACATTTCCAGGAGAAGAAAGGCCACTCACCCCCTCAGGGAAAGCCTCAAGATAGCACTCATCGCCAACCCTGGCCAAGGCATGAATCGCCCTCGCGAGTACTGTGAAGAAAGAGGGTCGGCCGTGAGACATCGGAGCAGAACTAGGCCATTCACCGTTCCCCCATGGTCGATTGACTATCCCTCTCGACCCGACTAATGAAGCTATCAATCTCCGCTGTAAACGCACCGAGCAGGGGTTTGGAAGTGGTCAGGGGTTAGGGATGGGGTCACGGGGTCAGGGGATCTGGGGTTGCGGGGGGGGGGGTTGTTTAAGTTAGGGTTAAGGGATCAGAAAACGGTTCAAAAGCCAGTTCCGGGGATCAGCAGGTCCGTTGAGGGGTCAGGGGTCAGCCCAAAGGGCAAAAGGTCAATTCAGGGGTCAGTACACGGACCAGAGGTCAGAAGAAGGGTCAGGACAAGGGCCATGGGTCAGGGGAGGGGTTCAAAAGGTCACTCCTGGGGTCAGGAGGGATGTTGGAGGGGAAGTTCGGGGTCGACGGAGGGTCAGGGGTCGGCAAAGAGGTGGGTCAGACGGCTGGGGGGGGATAGTGCAATGGTCAGGGGTCAGGGGTTATCGAGAGGGATGGGGAGGGGTCAGGGGTCAGCGAGAGGGGTTGAGAGCGGGGTTAGGGGGTGAGAAAGGTTAGCACTGCGGGGAAGGGGGGGTGGCCAGGCCGGCTGTCAGGAGTGGCGAGGGGCACCGGGTCAAGGGCCGCCGCTGCTCACCGGTCACATTGCCCCCGGTCACCACGCACCGCATCCCCGGGCCCGGACCCGCCGCAGCCACCGCCACCGCCGCTTCCGCCCCGCTCCGCATCACTTCCGCCCCGCATCAGCCATCCCTTCCGCCCCCGACCAGCCACGGGCAGGCGGCAGGCGTTTCCGCCCCGCTGCCGACGTCAGATCCGGGATGTAGCGGCGGCTCCCACCTCATCCTCCCTCCCCACACGGATGACGTCGAGGCTCCGCCTGCCTTAAAGCGGCAATTTCTGAGGCGCACCCCGAAATGTCCTTAAAGCGGGGATGCACATGCCTCCCTTTCTGGAGTGGGGAGGAAAAAAAGAGGAAGGGGAGTGGGTGGAGGGGAAGAGAGTGAGGGAGAAGGAGGGGGAGATAGGGGGAGGTGGAGGTGGCTGGGGGAGGGTGATAAAAGGAAGGTAGGGAGTGGAGGAGGAGGGGGGTATGGAGTGGAAGGGAGGGGTAGGAAGCGGAGGGGAGAGGCAGAGGTAGGAGGGTAAGGGAGTGGAAGGGGAGAGGGAAAGGTAGGAGGAGACGGAGGGCAGTAATAGTGGGGAGATGGAGGGGGAGGTAAGGCTGGAAGAGAGGAGGACGAGGAGAGGGAGGAAGGGGGAGAGAGGGAGGAGGAAAGCGAGGACTTGGGGTGACAGTGGGGAAGGGTATGTGCAGGAAGTCAGAAAGGATGGGGCAGCGGGGGAATGGATGAAAGGGAGGGAGAGGAGGGGAGATGGGTGCGAGGGGGAGGAATTTAGTATCAGAAGCAGGAGGTGGTGAGGCCTCACTTGGAGTATCGTGAGCAGTTTTGGGCCTCTTTTCTTTGAAAGAATGTGCTGAACTTGGAGAGGGTTCTAGTGGAGGAGACTAGGACCAGAGGACACAGATAGAGTGGATGTGGAGAGGATGTTTCCTGTAGTGGAGGAGTCTCGGACCACAGGACACAGATAGAGTGGATGTGGAGAGGATGTTTCCTGTAGTGGGGGAGTCTCGGACCACAGGACACAGATAGAGTGGATGTGGAGAGGATGTTTCCTGTAGTGGGGGAGTCTCGGACCACAGGACACAGATAGAGTGGATGTGGAGAGGATGTTTCCTGTAGTGGGGGAGTCTAGGACCAGAGGACACAGATAGAGTGGATGTGGAGAGGATGTTTCCTGTAGTGGGGGAGTCTCGGACCAGAGGACACAGATAGAGTGGATGTGGAGAGGATGTTTCCTGTAGTGGGGGAGTCTCGGACCAGAGGACACAGATAGAGTGGATGTGGAGAGGATGTTTCCTGTAGTGGGGGAGTCTAGGACCAGAGGACACAGATAGAGTGGATGTGGAGAGGATGCTTCCTGTAGTGGGGGAGTCTCGGACCAGAGGACACAGATAGAGTGGATGTGGAGAGGATGTTTCCTGTAGTGGGGGAGTCTCGGACCAGAGGACACAGATAGAGTGGATGTGGAGAGGATGTTTCCTGTGGTGGGGGAGTCTAGGACCAGAGGACACAGATAGAGTGGATGTGGAGAGGATGTTTCCTCTGGTGGGGGAGTCTAGGACCAGAGGACACAGATAGAGTGGATGTGGAGAGGATGTTTCCTATAGTGGGGGAGTCTGGGACCAGAGGACACAGATAGAGTGGATGTGGAGAGGATGTTTCCTGTAGTGGGGGAGTCTCGGACCAGAGGACACAGATAGAGTGGATGTGGAGAGGATGTTTCCTGTAGTGGGGGAGTCTAGGACCAGAGGACACAGATAGAGTGGATGTGGAGAGGATGTTTCCTCTGGTGGGGGAGTCTAGGACCAGAGGACACAGATAGAGTGGATGTGGAGAGGATGTTTCCTATAGTGGGGGAGTCTGGGACCAGAGGACACAGAGTGGATGTGGAGAGGATGTTTCCTGTAGTGGGGGAGTCTCGGACCAGAGGACACAGATAGAGTGGATGTGGAGAGGATGTTTCCTGTAGTGGGGGAGTCTAGGACCAGAGGACACAGATAGAGTGGATGTGGAGAGGATGTTTCCTCTGGTGGGGGAGTCTCGGACCAGAGGACACACATAGAGTGGATGTGGAGAGGGTGTTTCCTGTAGTGGGGGAGTCTAGGACCAGAGGACACAGATAGAGTGGATGTGGAGAGGATGTTTCCTGTAGTGGGGGAGTCTCGGACCAGAGGACACAGATAGAGTGGATGTGGAGAGGATGTTTCCTGTAGTGGGGGAGTCTAGGACCAGAGGACACAGATAGAGTGGATGTGGAGAGGATGTTTCCTGTAGTGGGGGAGTCTCGGACCAGAGGACACAGATAGAGTGGATGTGGAGAGGATGTTTCCTATGGTGGGGGAGTCTCGGACCAGAGGACACAGCCTCAGTCCTTTGAGAATGGAGACGAGAAGGAAACTCATTCACCAGAGGGTGGTGAATCTGTGCAATTCTTTGCCACAGGTGGCTGCGGGAGTCGAGTCCATTGAGGGAGGAGGCTGACGGATTCCTGACTGGTCAGGGCATGGAGAGGTACGGGGAGGAGGCGGGAGATTGCTGACTGAGAGCGGAACTGGATGGGCCGTGATGAAACGGTGGAGCAGACCCAACGGGCCGAACGGCCTCGTTCTGGTCTGAAACTGCCCCACGTGAGGCCTCACCACTGCCCTCCTGAAGCCTCAACGTTACGTTCTTGCTGTTCTAATTCCGGCCAAGTATCCTGGGATTGTCTTTCCCTGGAGAGGCAGGGATGTGGGGTCAAAGCAACACTCGCGACGCGGCGGAAACGTCTGTCAGGGTTCCATTTAAAATAGGTGCAGGAGCAGGCCATTTGGCCCTTTGAGCCTACCCCACCATTCAGTACGATCATGGCTGATCATCCAGCTCAGAACCCTGTACCTGCCTTCTCTCCATACCCCCTGACCCCCGTAGCCACAAGGGCCATATCTAACTCCCTCTTAAATATAGCCAATGAACTGGCCTCAACTGTTTCCCGTGGCAGAGAATTCCACAGATTCACCACTCTCTGTGTGAAGAAGTTTTTCCTCATCTCGGTCCTAAAAGGCTTCCCCTCTATCCTCAAACTGTGACCCCTCGTTCTGGACTTCCCCAACATCGGGAACAATCTTCCTGCATCTAGCCTGTCCAATCCCTTTAGGATTTTATACGTTTCAATCAGATCCCCCCTCAATCTTCTAAATTCCAACGAGTACAAGCCCAGTTCATCCAGTCTTTCTTCATATGAAAGTCCTGCCATCCCAGGAATCAATCTGGTGAACCTTCTTTGTACTCCCTCGATGGCAAGAATGTCTTTCCTCAGATTAGGGGACCAAAACTGCACACAATACTCCAGGTGTGGTCTCACCAAGGCCCTGTACAACTGCAGTAGTACCTCCCTGCTCCTGTACTCGAATCCTCTCGCTATAAATGCCAGCATACCATTCGCCTTTTTCTCCGCCTGCTGTACCTGCATGCCCACTTTCAATGACTGGTGTATAATGACACCCAGGTCTCGTTGCACCTCCCCTTTTCCTAATCGGCCACCATTCAGATAATAATCTGTTTTCCTATTTTTGCCACCAAAGTGGATAACTTCACATTTATCCACATTAAATTGCATCTGCCATGAATTTGCCCACTCACCCAACCTATCCAAGTCACTCTGCATCCTCTTAGCATCCTCCTCACAGCTAACACTGCCGCCCAGCTTCGTGTCATCCGCAAACTTGGAGGCGCTGCATTTAATTCCCTCATCCAAGTCATTAATATATATTGTAAACAACTGGGGTCCCAGCACTGAGCCTTGCGGTACCCCACTAGTCCGGCCCGAAACGTCGACCGCTCGTTTCCACGGCTGCTGCCCGACCTGCCGGGTTCCTCCAGCGCTCTGCGAGCGGTTCAGCGCGGGCGTCCTTCAACCCGCCGGTCAGGAGCCGCCCCGGAGCCTGGTGGGACGGTCTCTCCCGACGGGAGAGGAGAGCCGAGAGCAGGGAGCGTCCCGGGGGGGGGGGGGGCGGGGTGGGTGGTGGATGAAGGGCAGGGCCGTCCAGAATGAAGATCAGGTTTAAAATCATGCATATGAATTAATCTAATCTCTACGAGTACACGGTGAGGAGTTCGTCAATGTGCTTCAATATAATGCATCTGGTATTATTACACAATTTTTTCTTTTGTTTTATAATATGTACTTTCTTGGACTCTGTACTCTCCTCTGTACAAATTAATAGAAATATTGAAAAAGAAAGAAAGAAACTCACCAGTATATAGAAACATAGAAAACCCCCAGAACAATACAGGCCCTTCAGCCTAATCTGTCCCTACCTTAGAAATTCGTAGGCTTACCCGTAGCCCTCGATTTTTCTATGCTCCGTGTACCTGTCCAAAGGTCTCTTAAAGGACCCTGTGGGAATTGGTTGTTGACTTCAGAAGGAGTAGCGGACCGCACGACCCAATTTACATCGGTGGTGCGCACAGGTCAAAAGCTTTAAGTTCCTCGGGGTCAATATCACAAATGACCTGACTTGGCCCAACCAAGCAGAATTCACGGCCAAGAAGGCCCACCAGCGCCTTTACTTCCTGAGAAAGCTAAAGAAATTTGGCCTGTCCCCTAAAACCCTCACTAATTTTTATAGATGCACTGTAGAAAGCATTCTTCTCGGGTGCACCACAACCTGGTATGGAAGTTGTCCTGTCCAAGACCGGAAGAAGCTGCAGAAGATCGTGAACACGGCCCGGCACATCACACAAACCAATCTTCCGTCCGTGGGCTCACTTCACACCACACACTGTCGGAGCAGTGCTGTCAGGATAATCAAGGACACGACCCACCCAGCCAACACACTTTCCGTCCCCCTTCCCTCCGGGAGAAGGCTCAGGAGCTTGAAGACTCGTACGGTCAGATTTGGGAACAGCTTCTTTCCAACTGTGATAAGACTGCTGAACAGATCCCGACCCGGATCTGGGCCGTACCCTCCGAATATCCGGACCCGCCTCTTGGTTTTTCTGCACGACCTTACTTCCCATTTTTCTATTTTCTATTTATGATTTATAATTTAAATCTTTAATATTTACTAACGATTTGTCACCCCGGGAGCGGGGAGAGCAGAATCAAATATCGCTGTGATGATTGTATGTTCTAGTATCAATTATTTGGCGACAATAAAGTACAAAGTATAAAGTTTCCACCTCCACCACCGTTGCCGGCAGCCCATTCCACGCACTCACCACTCTCTGCGTAAAAAACTTACCCCTGACATCTCCTCTGTACCTACTCCCCAGCACCTTAAACCTGTGCCCCCTCGTGGCGGCCATTTCAGCCCTGGGGGAAAAGCCTCTGACTATCCACACCATCAATGCCTTCTCCTGAAGAAGAGAACATAGAACGTAGAATAGTACAGCACAGTACAGGCCCTTCGGCCCACAATGTTCTGCCAACCCTCAGACCCTGCCTCCCATATAAGCCCCCACCTTAAATTCCTCCACATACCTGTCTTAAACTTCACTAGTGTATCTGCCTCCACCACTGACTCAGGCAGTGTATTCCACGTACCAACCACTCTCTGAGTAAAAACCTTCCTCTAATATCCCCCTTGAACTTCCTACCCCTTACCTTAAAGCCATGTCCTCTTGTATTGAGCAGTGGTGCCCTGGAGAAGAGGCGCTGGCTGTCCACTCTATCTATTCCTCTTATTATCTTGTACACCTCTATCATGTCTCCTCTCATCCTCCTTCTCTCCAAAGAGTAAAGCCCTAGCTCCCTTAATCTCTGATCATAATGCATACTTTCTAAACCAGGCAGCATCCTGGTAAATCTCCTCTGTACCCTTTCCAATGCTTCCACATCCTTCCTTTCGTGAGGTGACCAGAACTGGACACAGGACTCCAAGTGTGGCCTAACCAGAGTTTTATAGAGCTGCATCGTTACATCGCGACTCTTAAACTCTATCCCTCAACTTATGAAAGCTAACACCCCATAAGCTTTCTTAACTACCCTATCCACCTGTGAGGCAGAAGGCGGAAACTAAGTTATGAAGAAATTACTTTTGCAGTGTGAACTGTTCGGGGGTTATTTTTGCCGGGGGGAAAACTGGGAATAACTGTTTCGTCAGAGCGGGCCCTGTTCTTTTCGTCGCCCTTCAGCCGAGACTCGTAAACACAGTCCCTTCAGCCGCACGCAGCACGCCATCCGTGTGTTCGAGGCACTGATCCTGCAACGGGGCAGCGGGCGCTGCACCATCCACACAAACCGGGATTCGGGTTGACGCCGAGGAAACTGGGGTGGGGGGGGGGAGGGAGAAGTGGTTTCATATGAAAATAGAAAAAGAAATCAGGTCAAAGGTCCATTTATTGTCCAGGCACACAACTCTGAAACTCGTCTTCTCCAGATAGTCACAGACCCAACAAAGGGCATGCAGAATGCAGATGATACTAAGATCGGTGGAGTTGTGGATAATGAAGTAGATTTTCAAAGCTTGCAGAGAGATTTAGGCCAGTTAGAAGAGTGGGCTGAAAGATGGCAGATAGAGTTTAATGCTGATAAATGTGAGGTGTTACATTTTGGTAGGACTAATCAAAGTAGGACATTCATGGTAAATGGTGGGGCATTGAAGAATGCAGTAGAACATAGGGATCTAGGAATGATGGTGCATAGTTCCCTGAAGGTGGAATCTCATGTGGATAGGGTGGTGAAGAAAGCTTTTGGTTTGCTGGCCTTTTTCAATCAGAGCATTGAGTATAGGAGTTGGGATGTAATGTTGCAATTGTACAAGGCATTGGTGAGGCCAAATTTGGAGTATTGTGTACAGTTCTGGTCACCGAATTATAGGAAAGATGTCAATAAAATTGAGAGAGTACAGAGGAGATTTACTAAAATGTTGCCTGGGTTTCATCTCCTAAGTTACAGAGAAAGGTTGAACAAGTTGGGTCTTTATTCTTTGGAGCGTAGAAGGTTGAGGGGGGACTTGATAGAGTTGTTTAAAATTACGAGGGGGATAGATAGAGTTGACGTGGATAGGCTTTTTCCATTGAGAGTGGGGGAGATTCAAACAAGAGGACATGAGTTGAGAGTTAGAGGGCAAAAGTTTAGGGGTAACACGAGGGGGAATTTCTTTACTCAGAGAGTGGTGGCTGTGTGGAACGAGAAGTGGTCGAGGCAGGTTCGATGTTGTCGTTTAAAGTTAAATTGGATGGATATATGGACAGGAAAGGAATGGAGGGTTATGGGCTGAGTGCAGGTCGGTGGGACGAGGTGAGAGTAAGAGTTCGGCACGGACCAGAAGGGCCGAGATGGCCTGTTTCCGTGCTGTAATTGTTATATGGTGACAGATGCTTGTAGCTTTCCTTAGGCAGCGAGAGCTGTCGGTGTCCTCGGGCCGGGAACTGTGTCCCGACGATCTTCTGCGCGCTGGAGATGACTGGCTGAACTTCTTTCCTGTCAGCTGCCGTACAACTGAGGTACCGCACGGTACGTTAAGGTGCTGACTATGGTGCGTCTGTTCAGGTAGATTCCCTGATGACTCCGTTGTAGCCGGGTGTGTAAAGGGGGGACAGGAGAATGAACACAAGGCCCTGTTGGAGCACATCTCAGTGATAATCACCCTCTCTCCCTCCACTCCCCCCTTCCCTCCCACTCTCACTCCATCCCTCTCCCCTCTCTCCCTTCCTCCCACCTCTCCCTCACTTTCCCCCTCTCCCACCTCTCTCCCTCCCTCACCTCCTCCCTCTTCCCTCTTAGTTAGGAAAAGGGGAAGTACAACGAGATCGAGGTGTTCTTGTACATCAGTCACTGAAAGCAAGCATGCAAGTACAGCAGGCAGTGAAGAAAGCTAATGGCATGCTGGCCTTCATAACAAGGGGAATTGAGTATAAGAGCAAAGAGGTCCTTCTGCAGCTGTACAGGGCCCTGGTGAGACCACACCTGGAGTACTGTGTGCAGTTTTGGTCTCCAAATTTGAGGAAGGACATTCTTGCTATTGAGGGAGTGCAGCGTAGGTTGTCGAGGTTAATTCCCGGGATGGCGGGACTGTCATATGTCGAAAGATTGGAGCGACTGGGCTTGTATACTCTGGAATTTAGGAGGCTGAGAGGGGATCTGATTGAAACATATAAGATTATTAAGGGATTGGACACGCTGGAGGCAGGAAACATGTTCCCACTGATGGGTGAGTCCAGAACCAGAGGCCACAGTTGAAGAATAAGGGGTCGGCCATTTAGAACGAAGTTGAGGAAAAACTTTTTCACCCAGAGAGTAGCGGATATGTGGAATGCTCTGTCCCAGAAGGCTGTGGAGGACAATTATTCTTGGATGCTCTCAAGGAAGAGTTTATCTAACTCTTAAAGATGGCGGAATCAAAGGTTATGAGGATAAGACAGGAACTGGATACTGATTGTGGATGATCAGCCATGATCACAGTGAATGGCGGTGCTGGCTTGAAGGGCCGAATGGCCTACTCCTGCGCCTATTTGTCTGTTGTTGGAAGATACCCTAAAGGTGAACCTCCAGGTTGAGTCGGTGGTGAAGCAGACTGATGCAACGTTGGCATTCATTTCCGATGGTACAGAATACAAGAGCAGGGATGTGATGTCCAGGCTCTATGTCTGTGTAAGTGGGAGGAGGAGAAGATGGCAGCGCTCGGTGAATGAATTATCTGTTACATCTGTCAAGTAGGGTGCCGGGCACAATCCTGATTTGATGGGGACGGACGTGAGAGCACGGAGGAACATCTGGAGAAACTTCTGCTGCCGCTGCTGCTGTGCGGTCTGGAATCTCCGGAGCTGAAGGCCCCGAAATCCTCGGCTTCGCGTGTTTCGGCGGCCGGGGAGAGGTCGGAGGCGCTCGGGAGGCTGTATCGGAGGGGCCGGTCGGAGGCTTGAAGTTTTCGGACAGACGGACTCGGTGTGGGCTGTGGTCGGCTGCTTCCAAGGCATCGGGAAGTTGACGGTGCCTGGAGGTTTATAGCAGGGAGTTTCTCCCTTTTGCCGCCTGCTATCGGGGACTCGGGAGACGATCGAGACTTGGAACTTTTTTTTTACCGTGCCCATGGTCTGCTCTTCATCAAATTACGGTATTGCTTTGCACTGTTGTAACTATATGTTATAATTATGTGGTTTCTGTCAGTGTTAGTCTTTGGTCTGTCCTGTTTTCTGTGATATCACTCTGGAGAAACATTATATCATTTCTTAATGCATGTATGCATTTCTAAATGACAATAAAAGAGGACTGAGTGTCCTCATAATCTAATAAGACACTCTTGGGACCACACTTGGGAGTATTGTGTGCAGTTTTGGGCTCCTTATTTTATAAAGGATATACTGATATTAGAGAGGGTTGAGAGAAGATTCACGAGGAGGATTCCAGGAATGAAAGGGTTACCGTATGAGGAATGTCTGGCAGCTCTTGGGCTGTGTTCCCTGGAGTTCAGCAGTTCAGGAGAATCCCCCCCGATCTCATAGAAATATTCTGAATGTTAAAAGGCCTGAGCAGATTAGATACGGCAAAGTTATTTCCCGTGGTAGGGGAGTCTAGGACAAGGGGGCACGACTTCAAGGTTGAAGGACGTCCTTTTAGAACAGAGATGTGGAGAAATTGCTTTAGTCAGAGGGTGCTTATAGGAAAGTTGTCAATAAAATTGAGAGAGTACAGAGGAGATTTACTAAAATGTTGCCTGGGTTTCATCTCCTAAGTTACAGACAAAGGTTGAACAAATTGGGTCTTTATTCTTTGGAGCGTAGAAGGTTGATAGAGGTATTTAAAATTATGAGAGGGGTGGATAGAGTTGACGTGGATAGGCTTTTTTCATTGAGAATGGGGGAGATTCAAACAAGAGGACATGGGTTGAGAGTTAAAGGGCAAAAGTTTAGGGGTAACACGAGGGGGAATTTCTTTACTCAGAGGGTGGTAGCTGTGTGGAACGAGAAGTGGTCGAGGCAGGTTCGATGTTGTCGTTTAAAGTTAAATTGGATAGATATATGGACAGGAAAGGAATGGAGGGTTATGGGCTGAGTGCAGGTCGGTGGGACTGGGTGAGAGTAAGAGTTTGGCACGGACCAGAAGGGCCGAGATGGCCTGTTTCCGTGCTGTAATTGTTATATGGTGGTAGTCAGCCGTTTGTTGCCACGAGAGGCTGTGGAGGCCATGGGAAACAACTTTGCCACATCCACTCTGTCCATACCTTTCAACATTCAAAATGTTTCTATGAGGTCTCCCCTCATTCTTCTAAACTCCAAGGAGTACAGTCCAAGAGCGGACAAACGTTCCTCATATGTTAACCATTGAGTTGCTGCCCCGGGATTGGCTGGTGCATCAGCGAGCATTTTGCCCAGTAAAGTGGCCACCGGGTGTGTGTTTAATGGAGTTCCCTCTGTTGCTTCTAAGGCCAGAGAATTCGGCAGACTTACTACTCTCCGCGAAAAGCAGTCCCACCTCTGCTCCGGGCGTCAGATCGGAGACGAGGAGGAATTTCTTTTGTCAGGGGGTGGTGAATCATTGGAATTCATTGCCGCGTTTGATGGCTCTGGGCCTGGACTCGCTGAAGTTCAGAAGAATGAGAGGGTCAGGGTCTCATTGAAACCTATCAAAAGGCCTCAATAGAGTGGATGTGGAGAGGATGTTCCCTATAGTGGGAGAGTCTAGGAGCAGAGGACACAGATAGAGTGGATGTGGAGAGGATGTTTCCTATAGTGGGGGAGTCTAGGACCAGTGGACACAGATAGAGTGGATGTGGAGAGGATGTTTCCTATAGTGGGGGGGTCTCGGACCAGAGGACACAGATAGAGTGGATGTGGAGAGGATGTTTCCTGTAGTGGGGGAGTCTCGGACCAGAGGACACAGATAGAGTGGATGTGGAGAGGATGTTTCCTATAGTGGGGGAGTCTAGGACCAGAGGACACAGATAGAGTGGATGTGGAGAGGATGTTTCCTGTAGTGGGGGAGTCTCGGACCAGAGGACACAGATAGAGTGGATGTGGAGAGGATGTTTCCTATAGTGGGGGAGTCTAGGACCAGGGGTCACAGCCTCAGAATAGAGGGTCCTCCCTCCATTTAAAACAGAGACGATGGGGAAAAAGGATCGAGAGCCCTCCCGGTGTATATGACTTACTAAACTCTTCTCGGGCTTCCAGCGGGTGCAGGTATGGGTCACAACCGTCATGAGAAACTCTGCCATCTTCATCACCCATGACACCTGAGCCTGTCCAGTCTGATGGTATTTACACCCCCGACATCCGTTCCTCCTGATTGGTTAGTCCTCAGCCAATCAGCTTTCCTCTGCCCCACCTTGTTTACAATCGAATTCCAGTTCTCACTTGGAGTGAGACCTTCGTCCTTGTTGAAATTCTGTTCCTCGAGTTTTATTTCAATGGTCCCCTTCACCAGGCGGTCCCGGAGGCCATTGCCGTGGCCCAGTAGCTGTGTGTCAAAGTCAGTCCTCCGGCCGTTGTGAATACAGTGTTCAGCTACGGCCGGTGTCTCCCGGATTCACCTCCTGGGCTCCTTGATGGCAGGCTCCTGTCGTGTGTCCCGTCTGGCAGATGTTCCCTGCTCCTCGTGCACAGAGGTTCCTGTAAAAAGCCACCCGACCTCAGTCCCAGATCATCTTCGCCCCCACGTGGGCTGGGATTGCAGCCTCCTTACGGGGTTGTAGGTGGTATTAATCTGGTATTTCCTCAGGATCCTGGCGACCCCGTTCCCAGTGGCCACCGAGAGATCGAGGGGGAATTTCTTCAGCTGGAGATCTGGTGGGATCCGCTTGCCCCGGGGCTGCCGAGGAGGGCAAGTCGTTGGGTTGCCAGGTTCCTGATTAAACAGGGGAGGGGGCAGGGGAATGGGGTTGAGTGGGATAGTAAATCAGTCATGGTGAACGAAACTGGACGGGCCCCTCTTTCTCTCCCTATCCCTCCTCCCAACACTCCCTCCATCCCTCCCCGTCTCTCTCTCTCCGTCACTCCCCCATCTCTCTCATGCCACCCCGGTGCCTGGGTTAGGATGGGGCTGGATCTCAGACGGGCCGACCGGCCTCATTTTTGCCCCCTTCCCCCCCCCCCCGCGGCTCTCAGCGCCTCCGTGCGCACTGCGCCTGCGTACCAGCTGCCCCGCACCAAGATGGAAGGCTGTTCCCTCGCCCCGCAGTGTGACAGCGTCACGCACTCCCTGCGTCTGCGTTTCGTCACCTACCCCCCCCCCCCAGCGCTTGCCCCTTACAAAGATGGCAGCCACGGCACTGGGCCTGCGTCGTCGTCACCTACACCGCCGCTTGCCCCGCAGTAGGATGGCCACTGATGCGCCGGGTCTGCCCCTATCCTTGCTTCGCCGGGCTCCGAACGTCCCGCACTAAGATGGCCGGTGCAGCACTAGCCCTGCGCCATCATCACCTTTGCCCCCGCACTAAGATGCAAACTCCAGGAGTTCTGCAGATGCTGGAAATTTAAGCAACACACATCAAAGTTGCTGGTGAACTAACATGGCCACTACGGCATTTGGCCTGTGCCGTCGTCACCTTCCGCCCTTGCCCCTCATTAACATGGCCGCTACGGCACTGGGCCTGCGCTGTCGTCACCTTCCCCCCCCACTTGCCCCGCAGGGCTCTGATGTTACGCGCTAAGATGGCCACTGTTGCTTTGGGCCTGGGCTGTCGTCAGCCTTCCCCCTTGCCCCGCACTAAGATGGCCGCTGTGGCATTGGGCCTGCGCATTCGTCACCTCCCCCACTTGCCTCGTAGGGCTCTGACGCCCTATACTAAGATGGCCGCTGTGGCAATGGGCCTGTGCCATCATCACCTCCCCCTCTTGCCCCGCGCGGCGCCGACGCCACGCACTAAGATGGCTGCTGTGGCAGTGGGCCTGCGCTGTCGTCACCTCTCCCACTTGCCCCGCAGGGCTCTGACGCCGCGCACTAAGATGGCCGCTGTGGCATTGGGGCTGCGCTTTTGTCACCTCCCCCACTTGCCCCGCAGGTCCCGACGCCACGCACTAAGATGGCCGCTGTGGCAATGGGCCTGCGCCATCATCACCTCCTCCCTCTCTTGCCACGCGCGGCGCCGACGCCACGCACTAAGATGGCCGCTGTGGAATTGGGCCTGCGCCACCTTTCGAGCGCCTTGCAAAGAGATGCGCGTCAACACGGAATAAAATATACATTTATTTCTCTTTTTCACTCTCTGACCCATTGCTTGCGCCGGAGTTGCAGCTGACAGACGTTAATTTGGCAGTTAAACCAGCCACCCCTTCCCAAACACAATGTGTCGATAGCAACCCCTTACTCCCCAGCGATAATATTTTCTCTCTGTAGACAGATTTACCCCTTTAAGGGGCCGGGCGCCTTTAAGACGGGAGGATGACGTCATGTCCGGCCGGACCTGGGACCGCCCCTTCCCCCCGCCGGAAGTGCCTCCTCGGAGGAGCGAGGGCGCGCGCCAGAGCAGAGCAGCAGGCGGCGGCGGTTCCGAGCCACGTGACGTGTGACGCGCGCCGGGGACAGGGCGGGCTGACGCCCAACAAGTGTGACGTCAGGGACACGCCCGCCTCCCCGCCGCCGCGCGCTCGCTCTCGCTCGCCCTCCCCCCCACCCCCGGAACCGGCCTGCGCCGTGACGTCAGGGAGCGACGCAGGGACGTCATGGGCACGCCCCTCTGTTGACGTCGGGGACACGCCCTCTCCCCGACGACATAGCCCCGCCCCTGTCAATTATTGGCGGCCTCAACCCCATCTACCTGACGACAGGCTCCACCCCCCGCTCGGCAGGCCCCGCCCCTTGGCAACAGGCCCCTCCCCCTTCCTGACCCCGGGCCCCTCCCCCTGACCCGGACGCCGGGGTCATGACCTTCCCGCTGCATCGCCTGGTCTGGCAGAATCGTCACCGGCAGCTGGGGGCGGCGCTGGGGGAGGGGCAGGTAATGGGGGGGCCGGGTGGGCACGGTGGGGGTCAAGGGTCGTGCTGGGGGTCAGGGGTGGTCCTTGCGAGGTCAGTGGTCGCGTCAGGGTTACGGCAGGGTCGGGATACCTGGTGGGGGTCAGGGTTCATGATGAGGTCACAGCAGGGTCAGGTTCACGGTGGGTCAAGCCTGGGGGGGCCACCCCTGCAGTGTGAGGGGGCATTGGGATCAAAGGTCGTTGTGGGCCTGGGCTGATGTCTCCAGGGTGACAGCAGGGGTCAGGGGTCAGGGGACAGGAAATGGGGTCAGAGTTGGGCTGGGCTGATGTCTCCAGGGTGACAGCAGGGGTCAGGGGACAGGAAATGGGGTCAGAGTTGGGCTGGGCTGATGTCTCCAGGGTGATGGCAGGGGTCAGGGGTCAGGGGAGAGAAAGTGGGGTCAGAGTTGGGCTGGGCTGATGTCTCCAGGGTGATGTCAGGGGTCAGGGGACAGAAAGTGGGGTCGGAGTTGGGCTGGGCTGATGTCTCCAGGGTGACGGCAGGGGTCAGGGGTCAGGGGACAGAAAGTGGGGTCGGAGTTGGGCTGGGCTGATGTCTCCAGGGAGACGGCAGGGGTCAGGGGTCAGGGGACAGAAAGTGGGGTCGGAGTTGGGCTGGGCTGATGTCTCCAGGGTGACGGCAGGGTTCAGGGGTCAGGGGACAGAAAGTGGGGTCAGAGTTGGGCTGGGCTGATGTCTCCAGGGTGACGGCAGGGGTCGGGTCGGGGTTGGGCTGGAGGATTTAAGAGGGGCCGACGGCCGCTCCCCCCCTATCTCATGCCCCTCCTCCCTCCCTCCCTCCCGCAGCACGACCTGGAGGAGTTGGACCCCCGGGGCCGGACCCCGCTGCACCTGGCGATCTCCCTCGGGCACCTGGAGTCGGCCCGAGTCCTGCTCTCGCACGGGGCCGAGGTGTCGGCGGAAAACCTGCGGGGATGGACTGGTGAGAGCGGGCGTGGCTGGGGGAGGTAACTCAGGGGCGTTTGGGGTATGAGGGTGATGTGAGGTGGCAGTATCTGACCGGCTTCTCCCCCCCTCCCCTCTCTCTCTCCCCCTTCTCTCTCTTGGCTGCTGCTTCCCCTCCCTACCCCTCTCTCTGCCCCCTGCCTTTCCTCCCCGCCCTCCCACAGCCCTACAGGAGGCGGTGAGCACGGGGGACCCGGAGCTGGTGGAGCTGGTGCTGCAATACCGCGACTACCAGCGAGCCTCGCGACGCCTGGCGGGCATCCCCGAACTCCTCCGGCAGCTTCGCAGGGTAATGTGGCCGCCCGCTCCCTCCCCGCCCCTCCCCGGAACGGAACGGCCAGCGTGCGTGGACGAGTGGAAGCTAACCTCTCTTTCTTCTGTCCCACCCGCTGGTCCCCGCCTTCCCCTCTTCCGCTCCCACTCCCGCCCCTGCCTCTCCCTACCCTCCCCTCCCCGACAGGCCCCCAACTTCTACGTGGAGATGAAGTGGGAATTCACGAGCTGGGGTGAGTCTCCAAACCCGGCGCAGACGACGGGACGCCCAGAGGTCGTCCCTTCCCTCCTCAACTCTCCCTTCCCTCCCCTTCCTTCCCGCCCCTCCGCTCCCCTCCCTTCTCTCCGCAACTCTCCCTCCCCTCCCCTTCCCTCCGCTCCCCTCCCTTCCCTCCCCTTCCCTCCGCTCCCCTCCCTTCCCTCCCCTTCCCTCCGCTCCCCTCCCTTCCCTCCGCAACTCTCTCCTCTGCAACTCTCCCTTCCCTCCCCCCTTCCCTTCCCTCCGCTCCCCTCCCTTCCCTCCCCTCCCTTCCCTTCCCTCCGCGCCCCTTCCCTTCCCTCTGCAACTCTCCCTTCCCTCCCCTCTTTCCCTCCGCTCCCCTCCCTTCCCTTCCCTTCCCTCCGCGCCCCTTCCCTACCCTCTGAAACTCTCCCTTCCCTCCCCTCCCTTCCCTTCCCTCCGTTGCCCCTCCCTTTCCTCCGTAACTCTCCCTTCCCTCCCCTCTGCTCCGCTCCGTACCCCTCCTTTCCCTCTCCTCTCCTCCCTCCCCTCCGTGCCCCTTCCTCCCCTCCACAACCCTCCCTCCCCTCCGCGGTCCTCCCTTCACTCTGCACCCCTCTCTTCCCTCTGCAACCTTCCCTCCCCTCCTCGCCCCTCCTCTTCCACCAACCCTCTGCTTCCTTCTCCCTCCCCTCTCCATTTCCCCTTATCCCTACCTCTCCCTCCAGTCAGCCCCCCCCCACACACTCGTGGAAAAGTACAGCGCAGAAACAGGCCCTTCGGCCCGTCTAGTCCGTGCTGAACCGTTTAAACTGCCGACTCCCATCGACCGGCATCGGGACCACATCCCCCCCCCCACCCCTCCCGTCCGTCCGTGTACCCGTCCAAACTTCTCTTCGACGTTGGAATTGAGCTGGCGTTCACCACTTGTGCTGGCAGCTCGTCCCCCACCCTCCCCTCCCCTCTGAGTGAAGAAGTTTCCCCTCCACGTTCCCCTTAAACCTCTCACCTTTCACCCTTAAACCCCTGACCTCTGGTTGTCGTCCCCACCTGAGAGTGGGAAAACCCTGCTTGTATTTACCCTGTTGATACCCCTCAGAATTTTGTATACTTCCTCTCAACCTTCTACATTTCCAGGAATAAAGTCCTGACCGATTCAAACTTTCCTGATAACTGGGGTCCCCCAGACCCGGCAACATCCTTGTAAACTTTCTCTGCACTCTTTCAACCCTGTTTGCATCTCTCCTGTAGGTAGGTGACCAAAACTGCCCACGATTCTCCAAATTAGACCCCGCCAACGTCTGATACAACTTCAACGTAACACCCCGTCTCCCGTACTCAATACTCTGATTTATAAAGGCCAACGTGCCAAAAGCTTTCTTTACGACCCGATCTACCTGTGACGCCACTTTCAATGAACTCTGTACCTGTGTTCCCAGATCCCTCTGTCCCACCACACTCATAACACCCTGTCTCCTGTACTCAATACTGTTTCCCCCGCCATCCGAAGGTGGAGCGTTCCTATGAAACGGTTCGTAAGCCGGAATGTCGTAAAGCAAAGAAGCGATTACCATTTATTTATATGGGAAAAATTTGTGAGCATTCGCAGACCCAAAAATAACCTACCAAATCATGCCAAATAACACACAAAACCTAAAATAACAGTAACATATAGTAAAAGCAGGAATGATATGATAAATACACAGTCTATATAAAGTAGAAACACTTTTCCACAATCATTTCCTGTACTGTTCTCCGTAGCAAAAATCTCACACAAGCGCTCTCCACAGAAACACTCCCTCCAGTGACCTTTAGGCTATGAAGCTGTCAAATCATACCAAATAACACGTAAAAATACACAGCCTATATAAAGTAGAAATAATGTATGTACAGTGTAGTATCACTTACCGGAATCAGGACAGCGCTGAGCACACTGATGATGGTGTGTTAGTCTGAGTCGTCGGAGTTTGGGTGGTGCAGTGGCCCCCACCCTCCAGGCCGCCCACCGATACCGATCCGCGAAGCATGCAGGGGTGCGGCGGTAGCCAGGAGGCGCACAGCACACCTTTAAGAAAAAATGCCAAAATAAACATGCTAATTAATTAGGTGCCGCCTGGCACGTAATTGTCGGCCCAGATCAGTGCCGATTGCCGATTGCGTCGCCTCTGAATCTGGGGGGGAGCGGCTGCTCGGGGCGCGCGCTGAATTTTTTTCAACGCACTGCTTTTTTCCGTAACAGCGAAAACACCTTCTGTTAGCGAAAACAGGGAACTAACGTAGGTCTTTCGTAACAGTGAGGTTTGGTAAAGCGAATGTTGGAAAAGCGGGGGACACCCGTACTTTGACTTGTGGAGTCCAATGTGCCTAAAGATTTCTTTATGACCCTATCTACCTCTGACATCCCTTTCAATGAATTATGGGCCTGTGTTCCTGGATCCCTCTGTTTTACAATTTACCCTACGTTTACAACTAACATCCCGTCTCCTGTACTCAAAACGTTCTCGATGATCCGACTGAACCACTCCCAGTCTCTCCCTCCCTCCCCAAATCCTGTGTCACTCCCTCCCCTCCCTCAATATGCCCTCCTCCTTCCCCCCCTCTCCAATTCCCCTTCTCTCCCGTTTCTCACTCCCCCGAACTCTCTCTCTCCCTGCAGTCCCCCTCGTCTCCAGGATCTGTCCCAGTGACGTCTACCGTGTGTGGAAGAGTGGTGCCAACTTGCGCGTGGACACCACGCTGCTCGGGTTCAATCAGATGACTTGGCTGCGCGGCAACAGGTCATACATCTTCAAGGGCGAGGGTGAGTGAGAGAGTCCAGCAACACTCCCCGGGGGTCAGACACGGAGCGAATCTCCCTCCACACCGTCCCATCACACACTCCCGGGGGTCAGACACGGAGCGAATCTCCCTCCGCACCGTCCCGTCACACACTCCTGGGGTCAGATACAGAGTGAATCTCCCTCCACACCATCCCATCACACACTCCCGGGGTCGGACACAGAGCGAATCTCCCTCCGCACCGTCCCGTCACACACTCCCGGGGTCAGACACAGAGTGAATCTCCCTCCGCACCGTCCCATCACACACTCCCGGGGTCAGACACAGAGTGAATCTCCCTCCGCACCGTCCCATCACACACTCCCGGGGTCAGACACAGAGTGAATCTCCCTCCACACCGTCCCATCACACACTCCCAGGGTCAGAGAACATGAAATCCAGGAACTGGACTTGGTTGTCAGAGGCTGTATAATCCAGAGAACATAGAGACCTACAGCACATTACAGGCTCTTTGGCCCACAATGTTGTTCTGACCATGTAACCTACTCTAGAAGCTGCCTAGAATTTCCCCAGCGCATAGCCCTCTGTTTTTCTAAGCTCTTAAAAGACCCTATTGTATCCCCCTCCACCACCGTCACCGGCAGCCCATTCCACACACTCACCGCTCTCTTCGTAAAAAAACTTACCCTTGACATCTCCTCTGTACCTACTTCCAAACACCTTAAAACTGTGCCCTCTTGTACTAGCCATTTCAGCCCTGGGGAAAAGCCTCTGACTTTCCACACGATCAATGCCTCTCATCATCTTACACACCTCTATCAGGTCACCTCTCATCCTTTGTCACTCCAAGGAGAAAAGGCCAAGTTCACTCAACCTATTCTCATAAGGCATGCTCCCCAATCCAGGCAACATCCTTGTAAGTCTCCTCTGCACCCTCTCTATGGTTTCCATGTCCTTCCTGTAGTGAGGCGAGCAGAACTGAGCACAGTACTCCAAGTGGGGTCTGACCAGGGTCCTATATAGCTGCAACATTACCTCTCGGCTCTTAATCTCAATCCCATGGTTGATGAAGGCCAATACACGGTACGCCTTCTTAACCACAGAGTCAACCTGCGCAGCTGCTTTGAGTGTCCTATGGACTCGGACCCCAAGATCCCTCTGATCCTCCACATGGCCAAGAGTCTGACCATTAGTATATTCTGCCATCATATTTGACCTACCAAAATGAACCACTTCACACTTATCTGGGTTGAACGTCATCTGCCACTTCTCAGCCCAGTTTTGCATCCTATCGATGTCCCACTGTAACCTCTGACAGCCCTCCACACTATCCACAACACCCCCCAACCTTTGTGTCATCAGCAAATTTACTAACCCATCCCTGCACTTCCTCATCCAGGTCATTTATAAAAATCGCAAAGACTAGGGGTCCCAGAACAGATCCCTGAGGCACACCACTGGTCACTGACCTCCATGCAGAATATGACCCGTCTACAACCACTCCTTGCCTTCTGTGGGCAAGCTAGGACTGGATCCAGAAAGTAATGTCCCCTTGGATCCCATGCCTCCTTACTTTCTCAATAAGCCTTCCATGGGGTACCTTATCAAATGCCTTGCTGAAATCCATATGCACTACATCTACTGCTCTACCCTCATCAATGTGTTTAGTCACGTCCTCAGAAAATTCAATCAGGCTCGTAAGGCACGTCCTGCCTTTGACAAAGCCATGCTGACTATTTCTAATCATATTATGCCTCTCCAAATGTTCATAAATCCTGCCTCTCAGGATCTTCTCCAACAACGTGCAAACCACTGAAGTAAGACTCACTGGCCTATAATTTCCTGGGCTATCTCTACTCCCTTTCCTGAATAAGGGAACAACACCTACAACCCTCCAATCCTCCGGAACCGCTCCCATCCTCATTGATGATGCAAAGATCATCACCAGAGGCTCAGCAATCTCCTCCCTCGCCTCCCTCAGTAGCCTGGCATACATCTCATCTGGTCCCGGTGACTTATCCAACTTGATGCTTTCCAAAAGCTTCAGCACATATATAACCATATAACAATTACAGCACGGAAGCAGGCCATCTTGGCCCTTCTAGTCCGTGCCGAACGCTTACTCTCACCTCGTCCCACCGACCCGCACTCAGCCCATAACCCTCCATTCCTTTCCTGTCCATATATCCATCCAATTTAACTTTAAACGACAACATCGAACCTGCCTCGACCACTTCTCGTTCCACACAGCCACCACTCTCTGACTCTCTGAGTAAAGAAATTCCCCCTCGTGTTACCCCTAAACTTTTGTCCTCTAACTCTCAACTCATGTCCTCTTGTTTGAATCTCCCCGACTCTCAATGGAAAAAGCCTATCCACATCAACTCTATCCACCCCCCTCATAATTTTAAATACCTCTATCAAGTCCCCCCTCAACCTTCTACGCTCCAAAGAATAAAGACCCAACTTGTTCAACCTTTCTCTGTAACTTAGACGATGAAACCCAGGTAACATTCTCGTAAATCTCCTCTGTACTCTCTCAATTTTCTTGACATCTTTCCTATAATTTGGTGACCAGAACTGTACACAATACCCCAAATTTGGCCTCACCAATGCCTTGTACAATTTCAACATTACATCCCAACTCCTATACTCAATGCTCTGATTTATAAAGGCCAGCAAACCAAAAGCTTTCTTCACTACCCTATCCGCATGAGATTCCACCTTCAGGGATCTATGCACCATTATTCCTAGATCCCTCTGTACTACTGTATTCTTCAGTGCCCGACCAGTTACCATGCATGTCCTATTTTGATTATTCCTACCAAAATGTAGCACCTCACATTTATCAGCATTAAACTCCATCTGCCATCTTTCAGCCCACTCTTCTAACTGGCCTAAAATCTCTCTGCAAGCTTTGAAAACCTACTTCATTATCCACAATGCCACCTATCTTAGTATCATCTGCATACTTACTCATCCAATTTACGTCCTCTTTCTTAATATCTACATGCTCGAGCTTTTTAGTCTGCTGCAAGTCATCCCTACAATCACCAAGATCCTTTTCCACAGTGAATACTGAAGTAAAGTATTCATTAAGTACGTCAGTGAAGTATTCATTAATAATCAGTAAAATGTTCATTAAGATAATGAGAGGCATTGACGGTGTGGATAGCCAGAGGCTTTTTCCCAGGGCTAAAATGACGGACACGAGGGGGCCTAGTTTTAAGGTGTTTGGAGATAGGTACAAGGCAGGTTTTTCACGCAGAGGGAACCTCTCCCGTCCTCATTGATGATGCAAAGATCATTGCCAGGGGCTCAGCAATCTCCTCCCTCGCCTTCCACAGTAGCCTGGCATACATCTCATCTGGTCCCGGCGGCTTACCAAACTCAACACTTCCCAAAAGCTCCAGCACATCCTCTTTCTTAACGTCTCTACGCTCAAGCGTTTCAGTCCACTGTAAGTCACCCCCACAATTGCCACGGTCTTAAGCAAAGTATTTATTAAGTACCTCCGCTACCTCCTCCGACTCCGTGCACGCGTTTGCACTATCGCTCCCGATTGATCATATTATCCTCTTGCTCTTCACATACTTGTAGAGTGCCTTGGGGTTTTCCTTAGTCCTGCTCACCAAGGCCTTCTCATGGCCCCTTCTGGCTCTGCTAATTCCATTCTTAAACTCCTTCCACTTTGGTGGCAAGAACAGGAAAACAGATTATTATCTGAATGGTGGCCGATTAGGAAAAGGGGAGGTGCAACGAGACCTGGGTGTCATTATACACCAGTCATTGAAAGTGGGCATGCAGGTACAGCAGGCGGTGAAAAAGGCGAATGGTATGCTGGCATTTATAGCGAGAGGATTCAAGTACAGGAGCAGGGAGGTACTACTGCAGTTGTACAAGGCCTTGGTGAGACCACACCTGGAGTATTGTGTGCAGTTTTGGTCCCCTAATCTGAGGAAAGACATCCTTGCCATAGTGGGAGTACGAAGAAGGTTCACCAGATTGATTCCTGGGATGGCAGGACTTTCATATGAAGAAAGACTGGATGAACTGGGCTTGTACTCGTTGGAATTTAGAAGATTGAGGGGGGATCTGATTGAAACGTATAAAATCCTAAAGGGATTGGACAGGCGAGATGCAGGAAGATTGTTCCCGATGTTGGGGAAGTCCAGAACGAGGGGCCACGGTTTGAGGATAGAGGGGAAGCCTTTTAGGACAGAGATGAGGAAAAACTTCTTCACACAGAGTGGTGAATCTGTGGAATTCTCTGCCACAGGAAACAGTTGAGGCCAGTTCATTGGCTATATTTAAGAGGGAGTTAGATATGGCCCCTGTGGCTAAAGGGATCAGGGGGTATGGAGGGAAGGCAGGTACAGGGTTCTGAGTTGGATGATCAGCCATGATCATACTGAATGGCGGTGCAGGCTCGAAGGGCCGAATGGCCTACTCCTGCACCTATTTTCTATGTTTTCTATATTTCTATGTTTTCCTAGCAACCTTGCAATTTTCTAGAGCTCTATCAGTGCCTAGTTTCTTGAAACTTTTGTAAACTTTTCTTCTTAACTATATTTTCTACATCCTTTGTACACCATGGTTCATTTACCTTGCCATCCTTTCCCTGCCTCAGCGGAACGTACCTACACAGAACTCCATGCAAATATTCCATGAACATTTGCCACGTTTCTGCCATGCAACTCCCTGAGAACATCAGCTCCCAATTTATGCTCCTGTTTCTGCACGTGACCAAGTGGTTAAGGCATTGGACTAGCGACCGGAAGGTCGTGAGTTCGAGCCTCAGCTGAGGCAGCGTGTTGTGTCCTTGAGCAAGGCACCTAATCACACATTGCTCTGCGACGACACCGGTGCCAAGCTGTATGGGTCCTGATGCCCTTCCCTTGAACAACATCGGTCTCGTGGAGAGGGGAGACTTGCAGCCTGGGCAACTGATGGTCTTCCATACAACCTTGCCCAGGCCCGCGCCCTGGAGAGTGAAGACTTTCCAGGCGCAGATCCAAGGTCTCGCAAGACTAACGGGTGCCTTTCTGCCCAATAGCATCATATTTCCCCCCCGGCAACCCAGTTAAATGTTTTCCAAAATTGCCTGCTCCCATCCCTCTCCAGCGCTATGGTGAAGGAGATCGCTACCTCCAAAATGCTCTCCCCCTGAGAGACCTGACACCTGACCAGGTTCGTTTCCCAACACCAGATCAGGTACAGCCTCTCCTCTGGTTGGCATATCTACCTATTGTGTCAGGAAACCTTCCTGAGCTCATCTGACAAACTCCACCCCGTTTAAACTCCTTGTGCCAAGGAGATGCCAGTCAGTACCAGGGAAGTTAAAATCTCCCGTCGCAACAACCCTATAATTATTGCACCGTTCCAGAATCTGCCTCCCTCTCTGCTCCTCGATATCTCGATTACTGTTTGGGGGTCTATAAAAAACCCCCAGTAGAGTTATTGACCCCTCTTCCTGTTGCTAACTTCCACCCACAGTGACTCAGTAGACAACCCCTCCATGATTTCCTCCTTTTCCGTGGCCGTGACGCTATCTCTGATCAGCAGTGCCACGTCCCCACCTCTCTCGCCTCCCTCCCCGTCCTTTCTGAAACATCTAAAGCCCGGCACACTCACCAGCCATTCCTGCCCCTGAGACGTCCAAGTCTCTGTCACGGCCACAACGTCACAGTTCCACGTGTCGATCCACGCTGTAAGCTCATCTGCCTTGTTCGTGATATTCTTTGCATGAAAACAGACACATCTCAAACCATCTGGCTGGGGGCACCTTTCCTCTAACATCTGCCTGTCCTTCCTCGCAAACTCCCTGCAAGCCGTCTCTACTTGTGCTCCGACCGCCCCATCCTCTGACGAAGGGTCTCGGCCCGAAACGTCGACTGCACCTCTTCCCAGAGATGCTGCCTGGCCTGCTGCGTTCACCAGCAACTTTGATGTGTGTTGCTTGAATTTCCAGCATCTGCAGAATCCCTGTTGTCTGCGCCCCATCGTCTGCCTCTTCACTTCAGCTCCCACCCCCCTGCAAATCTAGTTTAAACCCTCCCCACAGCATCAGCAAACCTCCCTCCCGGGATATTGGTTCCCCTCCAGTTCAGGTACAACCCGTCCCACCTGTACAGGTCACCCCTTCCCAGAAAAGGTTCCAGTGATCCGAGGATTTGACGCCCTGCCCCCTGCACCATCCCCTCCGCCACTCATTCGTCTGCGCTGTCTTCCTGTCCCGATCTTCCCCGGCTCCTGGCAACGGGAATAATCCGGAGATTACCACCTTGGAGATCCTGCTCTTCAGCATTCATCCCAACTCCCCGAACTTACTGCACTGGACATCTACCCCTCTCCTGCCCATGTCATTGGTACCAATGTCTGCCACGACCTCCGGCTGCTCACCCTCCCCTTCGAGAATATTCTGCAGAGTGAATCTCGCTCCGCACCGTCCCGTCACACACTCCCGGGGTCAGACACAGAGCGAATCTCCCTCCGCACCGTCCCGTCACACACTCCCGGGGTCAGACACAGAGTGAATCTCCCTCTCCCTCCACACCGTCCCATCACACACTCCCGGGGTCAGACACAGAGCGAATCTCCCTCCGCACCGTCCCGTCACACACTCCCGGGGTCAGACACAGAGTGAATCTCCCTCTCCCTCCACACCGTCCCATCACACACTCCCGGGGTCAGACACAGAGCGAATCTCCCTCCGCACCGTCCCGTCACACACTCCCGGGGTCAGACACAGAGCGAATCTCCCTCCGCACCGTCCCGTCACACACTCCCGGGGTCAGACACAGAGCGAATCTCCCTCCGCACCGTCCCGTCACACACTCCCGGGGTCAGACACAGAGCGAATCTCCCTCCGCACCGTCCCGTCACACACTCCCGGGGTCAGACACAGAGCGAATCTCCCTCCGCACCGTCCCGTCACACACTCCCGGGGTCAGACACTGAGTGAATCTCCCTCCGCACCGTCCCGTCACACACTCCCGGGGTCAGACACAGAGTAACTATTTTTCCCTCTCTCTTTCTCTCTGCTCTCACTTTCTTGTTCTGACCCTCTCTGTCTCTCTCCCCCTCACTTTCTCTGTCTCTGTCTATCTCTCTTTCTCAGAGGACGGAGCGGTGGTAATGGAGGTCGACCACGACAAGAGACTGGTCTTCACCGAGACGCTGTCCCTCGCCCTGCACAACACCGACCTCGTTCTCTCCGCCATGCTGCCCAGCGAAGATCAGGTGGCATCTCGTCTGACCTCGCCCATCATCGCCACCCACCTCGACACCAAAAACATCGCTTTCGAGAGGTGAGAGATACTGTCACACTGTCAGCTGTAACCCACTCCCGGGGATCTGTTATTCTATATATAAACCCCTGTCTCTCTGGATTAGATCCCAGTCTGTAACCCACTCCCGGGGATCTGTTATTCTATATATAAACCCCCCGAACCCCTGGATTAGATCCCAGTCTGTAACCCACCCGTGGGGATCTGTTATTCTATATATAAACCCCCTCGAACACCTGGATTAGATCCCGGTCTGTAACCCACTCCCGGGGATCTGTTATTGTACTGTAACCCAATCCAGGGGATCTGTTATTCAATATATAAACCTCCCCGAACCTCTGGATTAGATCTCAGCCTGTGACCCACTCCCGGGGATCTGTTATTCTATATATAAACCCCCCGAACCCCTGGATTAGATCCCAGCCTGTAACCCACTCCCGGGGATCTGTTGTTCTATATATAAACCCCCCGAACCCCTGGATTAGATCCCAGTCTGTCACCCACTCCCGGAGTCTGTTATTCTATATATAAACCCCCTGAACCCCTGGATTAGATCCCAGTCTGTAACCCACTCCCGGGGATCTGTTATTCTATATATAAACTTCCTGAACCCCTGGATTGGATACCAGTCTGTAACCCACTCCCGGGGATCTGTTATTCTATATATAACCCCCACCCCCGAACCCCTGGATTAGATCCCAGTCTGTCACCCACTCCCGGAGTCTGTTATTCTATATATAAACCCCCTGAACCCCTGGATCAGATCCCAGTCTGTAATCCACTCCCGGGGATTTGTTATTCTATATATAAACTTCCCGAACCCCTGGATTAGATCCCAGTCTGTAACCCGCTCCCGGGGATCTGTTGTTCTATATATAAACCCCCCGAACCCCTGGATTAGATCCCAGTCTGTAACCCGCTCCCGGGGATCTGTTATTCTAAATATAAACCCCCTCCCCCGAACCCCTGGATAAAATCCCAGTCTGTAACCCACTCTGATTTTGCAGGAATAAATCTGGAATTTGGGGATGGCGTTCCGAACGTTCGGAGATTGTCCATGGGTATCAGGCCAAGGTAAGAAATCCGTCCAATCATTCTCCCACAGTCTTTCTCTCGCTCTGTCTTACTCTCCCTCCCCCAGTCTCTCTCTCTCTCCCCCAGTCTCTCTCTCTCTCTCTCACCCCCAGTCTCTCTCTCTCCCCCCAGTCTCTCTCTCTCTCCCCCAGTCTCTCTCTCTTTCACCCCCAGTCTCTCTCTCTCTGCCCCAGTCTCTCTCTCTCTTTCACCCCCAGTCTCTCTCTCTCTGTCCCAGTCTCTCTCTCTCTCCCCGGTCTCTCTCTCTCTGCCCCCAGTCTCTCTTTCTCTGCCCCCAGTCTCTCTCTCCCCAGTCTCTCTCTCTCTGTCCCAGTCTCTCTCTCTCTCCCCCAGTCTCTCTCTCCCCAGTCTCTCTCTCTCTGACCCCAGTCTCTCTCTCTCTCACCCCCAGTCTCTCTCTCTGCAACCAGTCTCTCCCTCTCTCCCCCCAGTCTCTCTCTCCCCCGTCTGTCTCTCTCCAGTCTCTCTCTCTCTGTCCCAGTCTCTCTCTCTCTGCCCCCAGTCTCTCTCTCTGTCCCAGTCTCTCTCTCTCCCCCCGTCTGTCTCTCTCCCCCAGTCTCTCTCTCTGTCCCAGTCTCTCTCTCTGCCCCAGTCTCTCTCTCTCGTCCCCCAGTCTCTCTCTCCCCAGTCTCTCTCTCTCTCCCCCAGTCTCTCTGCCCCCAGTCTCTCTCTCTCTGACCCCAGTCTCTCTCTCTCACCCCCAGTCTCTCTCTCTGCCCCCAGTCTCCCTCTCTCTCTCCCCAGTCTCTCTCTCCCCCCCAGTCTCTCTCCCTCTCTCCCCCAGTCTCTCTCTCCCCCGTCTGTCTCTCTCCCCAGTCTCTCTCTCTCCCCCAGTCTCTCTCTCTGCAGTCTCTCTCTCTGCCCCAGTCTCTCTCTCTCCCCCCGTCTGTCTCTCTCCCCCAGTCTCTCTCTCACCCCCAGTCTCTCTCTCTCTCTCACCCCCCAGTCTCTCTCTCTCACCCCAGTCTCTCTCTCTCTTCACCCCGTCTCTCTCTCTCTCTCCTACCCCCAGTCTCTCTCTCTCCCCCCCGTCTCTCTCTCTGTCCCCCCAGTGTCTCTCTCTCTCCCCCAGTCTGTCTCTCTGCCCCAGCCTCTCTCTCTCTCTTTCACTCTCGCCCTCTCTCAGGTTTTTAGCGCAAACAACGTTGACCTGGTGACCAAGACAAGAACCGAACACCTGTCTGACCCGGACAAGGCGAAGATCAAAGGTCAGTCTGTCACCTCCTCCCTCGCTCCCTCCCTCCCTCCCACATCTCCGTCACCCGCTCCTTCCCCTGCACCCCTCCCTGCTGCCATGATTTTCAAGTTTACTGATCTTAAATTTAATTTTGTTTAAGAACTATGTGTGTAATAATGTTATTTTTCTCCTCTCTTTATTCTCCACTCTCTCCCTTCCCTCTCTCTCTCCCTCCTGTCTCCGTCCCTTCCCTCTCTGTCTCTCCCGCCTCCCGCAGGAACACGCACCCCACTGCAGTCATTTCTGGGCCTTGCCGAGCAGCATGCCTCATCCCCTCCGGAGGGGGTAGGATACCGAGCAGAAACCCGTAACACTGCCCCAGGTCCCGCTCTCACATCGCGGAGAGGGGGCCCTTCCGCCCTTTCGATCCTGCTGCCCCGGTCGCCCGTCTTAGCCAGTTCCATTCGCCCGTGTTTGTCCAGACTCCCTCCCAAAACCCTTCCTACCCGTGTCCCTGTCCGAGTGTCGTCAATGTACCTGGTTTCTTCGGGGTAATTAAATTTCCCTGGTGTCTCGGGGTGGGGGTGGGGGGGATGAAACTCCCCTTCCATCCACCCAGAACTCCCCCCCCCTCCACCGAGGAAGAGTCCCCCTGGGTGGCGGCCGGGCCGGGTTGGGTGTGTGTCTGGTCTGTCAGCCTCCCCTCCTCCTTCCTCTCACACTTTCTGTCCTCCCCCCCCACCCCCGTCGCTCTCACGCTTTCTCTGCCTCTCCTCCCCGTCCCCTCTTTGTCCTCCCCCTCTCCCTTCTCGTTCTTTGTTCGCCCGTCTCCCTCTGTACCCTCTTCCCCTCCCCTCTCCCCATCTCTCCACCATCCTGCCCCTTCCCTGCGCTCTCCTGCCCCTATCTACCCCTCGAAATCACCACCTTCTTTCCTCATCTCCCTATCTCCACCTGCTGGCCCCTATTTCCCTCCTCTCCCCTCTGCCTCCCCTCTACCCCCTCATCATCTCCCCCTCTCTCTCTCGCTCTCTCCCTCCCTCTCTCCTCTCCTCCGTCCCCGTCTCTCCACCCTCTCTCCCCTCTCTTCCTCTCTCTCCTCTCTCCATTCTTCTCCCCATCTCTCCTCTCTTTCTCCCCTCTTACCCTTCTCTGAATCTTTCCCCTTCCCCCTCTCCACCCAATCTCCCCTCCTCTCTCCCCATCTCCCCCCCATCCCTCCCTCTCCCCAGGGACCCTCGGCTCCGAGCGGCGTCCAGCCCAGCCCCTCCGAGGTGACGGCTGAGGAGTACTTCGACCCCGAGGTGGACCTGCAGTCCCGGGACATCGGCCGGCCGCTGGAGCTCAGCCTGAAGGTGCAGAGGTGAGGAGGGCTCGTGGGGGGGGGGGGGGGAGGGTGTGCGATGTCGGGAAGGCGAAGGGGACGGGACTGTCCCGCCTGTGACCCTCCCCCCTCAGGGAGGAGCCGCGGCCAGTGGTGGAGGGGTGTCACTGCCGGTAGACGTTACCCAACTCCAACACCGTCTGGAGATGCATAGACCGATCGGTCCCAGAGCGACAGCCTCCCGCTCAACGCCAGCAAGAGCAAGGGGGCTGATTGCCGAGTTTGGGGGGGGGAACCAGGGCTCCACGAGCCAGTGATGAGAGGTGGAGAGGGTCAGCCAGTTTAAATTAATCGTTCCAGAGACCTGTTCTGGGTTAGGAGCAATTTAGAAGAAAGGACAGCAGCATCTCGACGTCCTGAAGAGTTTGCGGAGGTTCGGCACGACGCCTGAAACTTTGACAAACTTCTGCAGATGTGCGGTGGAGAGTTTGTCGACCAGCTGCATCGCAGCCTGGGACGGAAACGCCAATGTCCTCGAACGGAAAATCCTACAAACGGTAGTGGACACGGTCCAGTCCGTCACGGGTAAAGCCCTTCCCACCATTGAGCATGTCTACAGGAAAGCAGCCTCCATCATCAGGGAACCCCACCACCCAGGACGTGCTCTCTTCTCACTGCTGACATCAGGAAGGAGGTACAGGAGCCTCAGGACCCACACCACCGGGTTCAGGAACAGTTACCACCCCTCGACCATCAGGAAGGAGGTACAGGAGCCTCAGGACCCACACCACCAGGTTCAGGGACAGTTATTACCCCTCAACCATCAGGAAGGAGGTACAGGAGCCTCAGGACCCACACCACCGGGTTCAGGAACAGTTACCACCCCTCGACCATCAGGAAGGAGGTACAGGAGCCTCAGGACCCACACCACCAGGTTCAGGGACAGTTATTACCCCTCAACCATCAGGAAGGAGGTACAGGAGCCTCAGGACCCACACCACCGGGTTCAGGAACAGTTACCACCCCTCGACCATCAGGAAGGAGGTACAGGAGCCTCAGGACCCACACCACCAGGTTCAGGGACAGTTATTACCCCTCAACCATCAGGAAGGAGGTACAGGAGCCTCAGGACCCACACCACCGGGTTCAGGAACAGTTATCACCCCTCAACCATCAGGAAGGAGGTACAGGAGCCTCAGGACCCACACCACCAGGTTCAGGGACAGTTATCACCCCTCGACCATCAGGAAGGAGGTACAGGAGCCTCAGGACCCACACCACCAGGTTCAGGGACAGTTATCACCCCTCAACCGGTGAGGGCCGGGAGACCGGCTGGCCGCAGCCGGGGCCGCCCGACGTGACCCTTTCTCTCCGCCCTCGAGCACTGACCGGGTCTGCATGGGGGCCGTCCTCCAAGTTGGTATACCACCTCACAGTTGTCTCCTTCGTAATCTCTCTCTATTTTTCTAATGCGTGGTCATCTTGATGTCAGTGCCAGGCTGCCACGAAAACAGCACATTTCAAAGCACATCTCAGTGATAATCGACCCTCTCTCCCTCCACTCCCCCCCTTCCCCTCCCACTCTCAGTCCATCCCTCTCCCCTCTCGTCCCTTCCTCCCACCTCTCCCTCACTTTCCCCCCTCTCCCACCTCTCTCCCTCCCTCACCTCCTCCCTCTTCCCTCTTAGTTAGGAAAAGGGGATGTACAATGAGATCTAGGTGTTCTTGTACATCAGTCACTGAAAGCAAGCATGCAGGTACAGCAGGCAGTGAAGAAAGCTAATGGCATGCTGGCCTTCATAACAAGGGGAATTGAGTATAAGAGCAAAGAGGTCCTTCTGCAGTTGTACAGGGCCCTGGTGAGACCACACCTGGAGTACTGTGTGCAGTTTTGGTCTCCAAATTTGAGGAAGGACATTCTTGCTATTGAGGGAGTGCAGCGTAGGTTCACGAGGTTAATTCCCGGGATGGCGGGACTGTCATATGTCGAAAGATTGGAGCGACTGGGCTTGTATACTCTGGAATTCTCTGGACTGGGTACAGAGAAGATTCACTAGAATGATTCCGGGAATGAGAGGGTTAACATATGAGGAACGTTTGTCCACTCTTGGACTGTATTCCTTGGAGTTTAGAAGAATGAGGGGAGACCTCATAGAAACATTTCGAATGTTGAAAGGCATGGACAGAGTGGATGTGGCAAAGTTGTTTCCTATGATGGGGGAGTCTAGTCCGAGAGGGCATGACTTAAGGATTGAAGGGCGCCCATTCAGAACAGAGATGCGAAGAAATTTCTTTAGTCGGAGGGTGGTGAATCTATGGAATTTGTTGCCACGGGCAACAGTGGAGGCCGAGTCATTGGGTGTATTTAAGGCAGAGATTGATAGGTATCTGAGTAGCCAGGGCATCAAAGGTTACGGTGAGAAGGCGGGGGAGTGGGACTAAATGGGAGAATGGACCAGCTCATGTTAAAATGGCGGAGCAGACTCGATGGGCCGAATGGCCGACTTCTGCTCCTTTGTCTTGTGGTCTTATGGAATTTAGAAAGATGAGAGGGGATCTTATTGAAACATATAAGATTATTAAGGGATTGGACACGCTGGAGGCAGGAAGCATGTTCCCGCTGATGGGTGAGTCCAGAACCAGAGCCCACAGTTTAGGAATAAGGGGTCGGCCATTTAGAACGGAGTTGAAAAAGTTTTTCACCCAGAGAGTGGTGGATCTGTGGAATGCTCTGCCCCAGAAGACTGTGGCGGCCAAGTCTCTGGATGCTTTCAAGAAAGAGTTAGATAGAGCTCTTAAAGATAGCGGAATCAAAGGTTGTGGGGATGAGGCAGGAACTGGATACTGATCGTGGATGATCAGCCATGATCACAGTGAATGGCGGTGCTGGCTCGAAAGGCCGAATGGCCTACTCCTGCACCTATTGTGTGTTGTCTATTTTCTGTTTCCCTCCCTTTCTCCCTCTCCTCTTTCTCCCACCTCTCTCTCGTCCCTCCTCTCTCTTCATCTACATCTCTCCCTCTTCTCCCCTCTGTCCTTACCCTGGACCGAGGCTGTAAAAACAGGGGACAATCTCCCCCCTACAGTCACTCTGAGCACCGGTGCCCCACAAGGCTGTGTACTCAGCCCCCTGCTGTACTCACTGTACACCCATGATTGTGTAGCCAAGTTTCCATCAAACTCATATATACAAGTTTGCTGATGACACAGTTGTAGGCCGTATCTCGGGTAATGATGAGTTTGAGTACAGAGAGGAAATTAAGAACCTGGTGGCATGGTGCGAAGACAATAACCTGTCCCTCAACGTCAGCAAGACGAAGGAATTGG
>NW_027278598.1:127548-163081 GCF_030028105.1 Mobula birostris
GCCAAGTTTCCATCAAACTCATATATACAAGTTTGCTGATGACACAGTTGTAGGCCGTATCTCGGGTAATGATGAGTTTGAGTACAGAGAGGAAATTAAGAACCTGGTGGCATGGTGCGAAGACAATAACCTGTCCCTCAACGTCAGCAAGACGAAGGAATTGGTTGTTGACTTCAGAAGGAGTAGCGGACTGCACAACCCAATTTACATCAGTGGTGCACAAGCGGAACAGGTCAAAAGCTTTAAGTTCCTCGGGGTCAATATCACAAATGACCTGACTTGGTCCAACCAAGCAGAGTCCACTGCCAAGAAGGCCCATCAGCGCCTTTACTTCCTGAGAAAACTAAAGAAATTTGGCCTGTCCCCTAAAACCCTCACTAATTTTTATAGATGCACCGTAGAAAGCATTCTTCTAGGGTGCATCACAACCTGGTATGGAAGTTGTCCCGTCCAAGACCGGAAGAAGCTGCAGAAGATCGTGAACACGGCCGGGCACATCACACAAACCAATCTTCCGTCCGTGGACTCACTTCACACCACGGACTCACTTCACACCACACACTGTCGGAGCAGTGCTGTCAGGATAATCAAGGACACGACCCACCCAACCAACAAACTTTCCGTCCCTCTCCCCTCCGGAAGAAGGCTCAGGAGCTTGAAGACTCATACGGCCAGATTTGGGAACAGCTTCTTTCCAACTGTGATAAGACTGCTGCACGATCCCGACCCGGATCTGGGCCGTACCCTCCAAATATCCAGACCTGCATCTCAGTTTTTTTGCACGACTTTACTTCCAGTTTTCTATTTTCCATTTATGATTTATAATTTAAATGTTTAATATTTATTAATTTTTAATATTTAATATTTGTACTCCAGGGAGCGGGAAAGCGCAGAATCGAATATCACTGTGATGATTGTATGTTCTAGTATCAATTGTTTGGCGACGATAAAGTATGAAGTATCCTCTCCCCCCTCTCTCTCCTCCCCTCCCCGTCAGGTTTAAAGCCACCCTCTGGCTGTGCGAAGATTACCCCCTCTCCCTGAGCGAGCAGCTCTCCCCCATCGTCGACCTCATGGCGATCAGCAACACCCACTTCGGGAAACTCCGCGACTTCATCTCCCTGCGCCTGCCCCCCGGTTTCCCCGTCAAGATCGGTGAGTGCCTGAGGGAGGAGGTTGGACGGGGCAGAGAGAGGGGGGAGGGAGGGGAAGAGAGAGGTGGGAGGGATGCACCTCTCCCCACCCCACATCTTTCTCTTTCTCTCCCCATACAGAAATCCCTCTGTTCCACATGCTGAACGCCCGGATCACCTTCGGAAACCTCTGCGGCTCGGAGGAGGCCGTCTCCTCCCTCAGCTACCCGCCCGGTCGCCGACCGTTGGGCAAGAAGGGGGCGCGAGAGCGGAGAGTGGGCGTCGAGGTAACCGGAGAGGGGGGAGGCGAGGTGGCGTTCACCGGCCGGGGGCCTCGGGGCGTAGGTGGGTGGCAGAGGCGGGCAGAGAGGCGGCAGATGCAGTTTAGCCGAGCGAGGGCCAGGTGTGGGGCGTCGGGCGGTCACCCGGGTGCCACGGTATGGGGCGCAGCTAACAGCGGGAGGGTGCAGCGCGGAAACTGCGAGGGAGGTGCGCGGAGCTGGGTCACATCCCCACACAGAGGTGCCCGGAAAATCCGGCCCCTGGGCGGGGATGGCGGGGGGGCTGGTGGTGAGGAGATTTCTCTGGGGAGATGTGTGAGAGAGAGAGAGAGAAAGCACGCGGAGGGAAGAGGAGGTGCAGGGAGTGAGATGGAGGGAGGGAGAGATGGGGAGAGAGGGGGGATGGAGGGAGAGTGAGAGAGATGGGGGAGAGAGGGGACTCGTGTCTCTCCTCACTAATTGATCTGAGGTTCCCTCTCTCTTCCCCCCCCCCTTCCCCTCCCTCCCTCCCGCTCCTGCGGCAGTGGGTGAGTGCGAGGTGGCTCCCTCCGTGTTCGAGGTCCCGGCCGGTTACTCGGTCCGGGGCTCGATGGGCCGCCCGACCCCCTCCCCGACGAGGACGATGAACTTCTCAGTTTGCCATCCAGCAGAGCCTGCTGGGAGCCGGCCCGGAGGCCGACCAGGTCGGGGCAATGGAGGGGATGGGGCACGGTGAGGGGGAGGGGACACGGTGAGGGGGAAGGGAGAGGAGGGGATGGGGCGCGGTGAGGGGGAGGGGCCACGGTGAGGGGGAGGGGAGGGGGAACATGGTGAGGGGGAGGGGAGGGGAGGGGACACGGTGAGGGGGAGGGGAGGGACAGGGTGAGGGGGAGGGGAAGGGAGGGGACACGGTGAGGGGGAGGGGAGGGGAGGGGACAGGGTGAGGGGGAGGGGAAGGGAGGGGACACGGTGAGGGGGAGGGTAGAGGAGGGGACATGGTGAGGGGGAGGGGAGAGGAGGGGACATGGTGAGGGGAGGGGAGGGCAGGGGATGGGGTGAGCTGGAGGGGACGGGACGGGGTGAGGGGGGAGGGGACAGGGGGAGGGGGAGGGAAGGGGACAGGGTGAGGGGGAGGGGAGGGGACGGGGTGAGGGGGGAGGGTGAGGTGGAGTGGGGGGCGGGACGGGGTGAGGGGAGGGGTAGGGGACAGGGTGAGGGGAAGGGGACAGGGGAGGGGAGGGGAGTGGATGGGTGAGGGGAGGGGGGACGGGGAGGGGGAGGGGAGGGGACATGGTGAGGGGTGAGGGGAGGGGACAGGGTGAGAGGGAGGGGGGATGCAGTGAAGGGGGGAGGGGAGGGGAGGGAAACAAACATGGAGAGAGAGGCGGGGGGTCTGCTTTGGGTGGACGGGGAGTGGGGGAGAGACGGGGGGGTTTGGTTTGGGTGGCGGAGGGAGTGGGCGAGAGAGAGAGGATGGGGGGGGGGTCAGAAACGGACGAGCCTCGCCGGACCTGACCTGCGACCTCTGCCCCGGGCAGGTCACCATCTGGGAAGCACTCAGCGCCACGCGGACCAGCGACGACCCGGCGGAACCGTACGATGAGGAAGCTGCCCTCGCACGGTGAGGGCCAAGTCCCCCTCCCGCCCCGAAAACCCCGCCAGCCCCCCTCCCGTCCCCTGCAGCCTCCACTCCGAGAGCAATCTCACTCTCCCCTCCCACGTAACCTGCCCCCCACCCTTCTCCTGTCAGCCTATGAGGCTGGAAATGTCTCTACCACCCCCCCCCGACCACCCAGCCAGCCGGGCGTTCCACATCCCCACCACCCTCTGTAAAAAAAACCTTACCTCTGACACCACCCCCATACTTTCCTCCGATTGCCTTCAAATTGTGCCCCACCGCATTCGCCCTGGGAAAGGTCTCTGCTGTCCAATCGATCTGCGCCTCTTCCCATCTTGTACAGCTCCATCAAGTCATCTCTCACTCTCCCTCGCTCCAGAGAGACAAGCCCTCACTCGCTCAACCTCTCCTCGTAAAACGTGCCCTCTAATTCAGGCAGCGTCCCGGTCAATCTCCTCTGCACCCTCTCTAATCCAGGCAGCGTCCCGGTCAATCACCTCTGCACCCTCTCTAATCCAAGCAGCATCCCGGTCAATCTCCTCTGCACCCTCTCTAATCCAGGCAGCGTCCTGGTCAATCTCCTCTGCACCCTCTCTAATCCAAGCAGCATCCCGGTCAATGCTCTGCACCCTCTCTAATCCAGGCAGCGTCCCGGTCAATCTCCTCTGCACCCTCTCTAATCCAGGCAGCATCCCGGTCAATCTCGTCTGCAGCCTCTCTAATCCAGGCAGCATCCTGGTGAATCTCCTCTGCACCCTCTCTAATCCAGGCAGCGTCCCGGTCAATCTCCTCTGCACCCTCTCTAATCCAGACAGCATCCCGGTCAATCTCCTCTGCACCCTCTCTAAAGCTTCCACATCCTTCCTGTAACGAGGGGTCCAGAACCGAACACGATACTCCAAGTGTGGGTCTGACCAGGGTTTTATAGATCTGTAACGTTACCTCACAGCTCCTGAACTCAATCCTCCGATTTACGAAGGCCAACACACCAAAGTGCCTTCTTCACCACCCTCTCAACTTTGTGGGATCTCTGGACGTGGACCCCGAGATCTCTCTGCTGGGAGTTCTGCTGCCAACCCCATCCTCTGCCATCCGATCCCAACTTCCAAAGCGAGTCACTTCACCCTGTTCCGGATACGACCGCAGTTTTAACGAACTTCACGTTTTCCCTGTCTCTCTCTCTCTCTCTCTCGTCCTCTTGTCGCCTACCCCTTCCCTCTCTCTCACCCCTCCTGCCTTTCTCTCTGTCCCTCCCTTTCTCTGACTCACTCTCATCCCCCCCCTCCCTCATCCTGTCCCCCGCCCCACAGCGCGATAAGGGAGAGCCTGGCGGGACAGGGCGCGCGGACCGCGGGGTCTCCCGGCTCCTTGTCACGGTCCGACAGCTACACGGCGGCCCTGCAGACGGCGATGGAGGAGTCCCACCGGGAGCAGGAGGAGTGGGAACGGCAGCTGAGCAGGGAAGAGGACGAGATCCAGCGGATCCTGCGTCTCTCCCTCACCGACAAGTGACCCCCCCCCACCGGCCCACCCATTCCCCCCCCACCGCCACCATCCACACCCTGCCTCCCCGTCCCCGTCCTCCATTCCTGTACCCTGCATCAGACCCTGGAGTGTGTGACAGGACGGTGTCTGACCCCGGGAGTGTGTGATGGGACGGTGGGGAGGGAGATTCACTCTGTGTCTGACCCCGGGAGTGTGTGATGGGACGGTGTGGAGGGAGATTCACTCTGTGTTTGACCCCGGGAGTGTGTGATGGGACGGTGCGGAGGGAGATTCACTCTGTGTCTGACCCCGGGAGTGTGTGATGGGACGGTGCGGAGGGAGATTCACTCTGTGTTTGACCCCGGGAGTGTGTGATGGGACGGTGGGGAGGGAGATTCACTCTGTGTCTGACCCCGGGAGTGTGTGACGGGACGGTGCGGAGGGAGATTCGCTCTGTGTCTGACCCCGGGAGTGTGTGATGGGACGGTGTGGACGGAGATTCACTCTGTGTCTGACCCCGGGAGGGTGTGACGGGACGGTGCGGAGGGAGATTCGCTCTGTGTCTGACCCCGGGAGTGTGTGACGGGACGGTGTGGACGGAGATTCACTCTGTGTCTGACCCCGGGAGTGTGTGATGGGACGGTGCGGAGGGAGATTCACTCTGTGTGTCTGACCCCGGGAGTGTGTGATGGGACGGTGCGGAGGGAGATTCACTCTGTGTCTGACCCCGGGAGTGTGTGTGACGGGAGTGAGTGACATTCTGTAAAATGACCATGGACATTGCGCATTTAGTTGTCCGCACCTCACGGAGGCTGACCTCTCAGTTGACTGCACCGCGACAGAGACCCGCGGACGGTCACCTCCCCTCTTCGCTGTGTTCAACAGTGCCAGAATGTGTATTTTATCAGATGTGCATGCAGTCCCTGTGTATTCCACTGAAAAATCTCACTGTGGGTTATCGAAAGGTCCCTGTAAATAAACGTTAACTGCTCTTAACTCCGCCACTTTAACGCGGCTTCAGACTTCCATCACCGCAATGCCCTGGCAGTCAAGGTCAGTCAGACGAGAGAGCTGACTGGGGACTTCAGGAAGGGTAAGAGGAATACCAATTCTCGTAGAGGGATCAGAAGTGGACAGAGAGCAGTTTCACGTTCCTGGCTGTCAAGATCTCTGAGGACCTAACCTGATCCCAACACGGTGATTATGATCATGAGGAGACGCAGTCCTCTATGGCAAGGATATCCTTCCTCAGATTAAGGGACCAAAACTGCACACAATACTCCAGGTGTGGTCTCACCAAGGCCTTGTACAACTGCAGTAGTACCTCCCTGCTCCTGTACTCGAATCCTCTCGCTATAAATGCCAGCATACCATTCGCCTTTTTCACCGCCTGCTGTACCTGCATGCCCACTTTCAATGACTGGTGTATAGTGACACCCAGGTCTCGTTGCACTTCCCCTTTCCCTAAGCGGTCCGCGTCTGCAACTTCCCGCCGGCTTCTCCTGGTCCTGCGCAGGTGTCCCCCTCCGCACAAGGTGGGGCATTGGTAGAAATTTGCCTCCCACCCCCCCCCCCCGCCCCCCGGTCCATCTGTAGAACTTTGCGAGACTCTTCGGCGAGATACCAGACTCCCGATGGGACATCGGGAGCCGAGACAGGTCCTCAAGAGATCTTGACAGCGAGGAACTCGAAGCTGCCCACTCCCCTCCACCCCTGCTCCCTCTGGGAGGGTCGGTACGTGCTTCCCCGAGACCCTTTTCCTGAAGTTCCCAGATGAGTTCTCTTGTCTTCCTGACGCTGAGTGCCAGGTTGTCTTCGTTGGATAAATATATTTGGATTCAGGCCAGCCAGGCCCTCATAACCTCCCCGCCCCACCGCCTCCTTTGCCGCCCCAGAGAGCTCGGCCCATCTCCCATCTCCTATCCCAGTCGATGATATTCCTACCCGCCCCCTTCTCCAGTGGTCATCCTGGGCGTTTCAGTCCCTCTCTCTCTCAGCTCCTATCCCCATGGTGGACCTCTCTGTTTCTTCCCCCCCCCCCCACCACCCTGTTCTCTTTGAGAATGACCTCCCCACCCCCCACCCCGACCTTCTCCCTCCACCTATCTCGGTTCAGGACATTCGGCCCGTCTCCCATCTCCTGTTTCGTTGACACGAGTTTCCCCGCCTCGCTCTCTCCCTTTCCCAGCTCGGACGTTCAAGCCCCCTCCGGGACCAGAAATAGGCTACTTGGCCCATCAGGTCCGCTCCGCCATTCTCCCGTGGCTGACTTACTATCCCTCTCGACCCCCGTTCTGCCCGTAACCTTTGACACCCCGAATAATCAAGAATCTTATCAACGGCCTCTTTAAATACCCCCAACGACTTCACCTTCACAGGCGTCTGTGGCAATGAATTCCACAGGCCCACCACTATCTGCTAAAGGAAATCTTCCTCGTCTCCGTTCTAAATGGACGCCCCTCCGTTCTGAGGCTGTGTCCACGGGTCTGAGACTCCCCACCATAGGAAACATCCTCTCCACATCCACACTATCTGTGTCCTCTGCTCCCAGACTCTCCCACTATAGGAAACATCCTCTCCACATCCACTCTATCTGTGTCCTCTGGTCCTAGACTCCCCCACTACAGGAAACATCCTCTCCACATCCACTCTATCTGTGTCCTCTGGTCCGAGACTCCCCCCACTACAGGAAACATCCTCTCCACATCCACTCTATCTGTGCCCTCTGGTCCTAGACGCCCCCAATATAGGAAACATCCTCTCCACATCCACTCTATCTGTGTCCTCTGGTCCTAGACTCCCCCACTACAGTAAACATCCTCTCCACATCCACTCTGTCTGTGCCCTCTGGTCCTAGACGCCCCCAATATAGGAAACATCCTCTCCACGTCCACTCTATCTGTGTCCTCTGGTCCTAGACTCCCCCACTACAGGAAACATCCTCTCCTCATCCACTGTATCTGTGTCCTCTGCTCCTAGACTCCCCCACTACAGGAAACATCCTCTCCACATCCACTCTATCTGTGTCCTCTGGTCCTAGACTCCCCCACAACAGGAAACATCCTCTCCACATCCACTCTATCTGTGTCCTCTGGTCCGAGACTCCCCCACTACAGGAAACATCCTCTCCACATCCACTCTATCTGTATCCTCTGGTCCTAGACGCCCCCAATATAGGAAACATCCTCTCCACATCCACTCTATCTGTATCCTCTGGTCCTAGACTCCCCCACTACAGGAAACATCCTCTCCACATCCACTCTATCTGTGTCCTCTGGTCCTAGACTCCCCCACTACAGGAAACATCCTCTCCACATCCACTCTATCTGTGTCCTCTGGTCCTAGACTCCCCCACTCTTGGAAACATCCTCTCCACATCCACTCTATCTGTGTCCTCTGGTCCTAGACTCCCCACAACAGGAAACATCCTCTCCCCATCCACTCTATCTGTGTCCTCTGGTCCTAGACGCCCCCAATATAGGAAACATCCTCTCCACATCCACTGTATCTGTGTCCTCTGGTCCTAGACTCCCCACTACAGGAAACATCCTCTCCTCATCCACTGTATCTGTGTCCTCTGGTCCTAGACTCCCCCACTACAGGAAACATCCTCTCCACATCCACTCTATCTGTGTCCTCTGATCCTAGACTCCCCCACCATAGGAAACATCCTCTCCACATCCACTCTATCTGTGTCCTGTGGTCCTAGACTCCCCCACTATAGGAAACATCCTCTCCATATCCACTCTATCTGTGTCCTCTGGTCCTAGACTCCCCACTATAGGAAACATCCTCTCCACATCCACTCGAGTATCTGTGTCCTCTGGTCCTAGACTCCCCCACAACAGGAAACATCCTCTCCACATCCACTCTATCTGTGTCCTGTGGTCCTAGACTCCCCCACTATAGGAAACATCCTCTCCACATCCACTCTATCTGTGTGCTCTGGTCCTAGACTCCCCCACTATAGGAAACATCCTCTCCACATCCACTCTATCTGTGTCCTCTGGTCCTAGACTCCCCCCACTACAGGAAACATCCTCTCCACATCCACTCTATCTGTGTCCTCTGATCCGAGACTCCCCCACTACAGGAAACATCCTCTCCACATCCACTCTATCTGTGTCCTCTGGTCCTAGACTCCCTCACTATAGGAAACATCCTCTCCACATCCACTCTATCTGTGCCCTCTGGTCCTAGACTCCCCCACCACAGGAAACATCCTCTCCACATCCACTCTATGTGTGTCCTCTGGTCCTAGACTCCCCCACGACAGGAAACATCCTCTCCCCATCCACTCTATCTGTGTCCTCTGGTCCTAGACGCCCCCACTACAGGAAACATCCTCTCCACATCCACTGTATCTGTGTCCTGTGGTCCTAGACTGCCCCACAACAGGAAACATCCTCTCCACATCCACTCTATCTGTGTCCTCTGGTCCTAGACTCCCCCACCACAGGAAACATCCTCTCCACATCCACTCTATCTGTGTCCTCTGGTCCGAGACTCCCCCACTATAGGAAACATCCTCTCCACATCCACTCTATCTGTGTCCTCTGGTCCTAGACTCCCCCACAACAGGAAACATCCTCTCCCCATCCACTCTATCTGTGTCCTCTGGTCCTAGATGCCCTGCACTATAGGAAACATCCTCTCCACATCCACTGTATCTGTGTCCTCTGGTCCTAGACTCCCCCACTACAGGAAACAGCCTCTCCACATCCACTCTATCTGTGTCCTCTGGTCCTAGACTCCCCCACTACAGGAAACATCCTCTCCACATCCACTCTATCTGTGTCCTCTGGTCCTAGACTCCCTCACTACAGGAAACATCCTCTCCACAGCCACTCTATCTGTGTCCTCTGGTCCTGGACTCCCCCACCATACGAAACATCCTCTCCACATCCACTCTATCTGTGTCCTCTGGTCCTAGACTCCCCCACTATAGGAAACATCCTCTCCACATCCACTCTATCTGTGTCCTCTGGTCCTAGACTCCCCCACTGCAGGAAACATCCTCTCCAAATCCACTCTATCTGTGTCCTCTTGTCCGAAACTCCCCCACTACAGGAAACATCCTCTCCACATCCACTCTATCTGTGTCCTCTGGTCCGAGACTCCCCCACTACAGGAAACATCCTCTCCACATCCACTCTATCTGTATCCTCTGGTCCTAGACGCCCCCAATATAGGAAACATCCTCTCCACATCCACTGTATCTGTGTCCTCTGGTCCTAGACTCCCCCACTACAGGAAACATCCTCTCCTCATCCACTGTATCTGTGTCCTCTGCTCCTAGACTCCCCCACTACAGGAAACATCCTCTCCACATCCACTCTATCTGTGTCCTCTGATCCTAAACTCCCCGACTGCAGGAAACATCCTCTCCACATCCACTCTATCTGTGTCCTCTGGTCCTAGACTCCCCCAGTATAGGAAACATCCTCTCCACATCCACTCTATCTGTGTCCTCTGGTCCTGGACTCCCCCACTACAGGAAACATCCTCCACACATCCACTCTATCTGTGTCCTCTGGTACTAGATTCCCCCAGCATGGGAAATATCCTCTCCACATCCACTCTATCTGTGTCCTCTGGTCCGAGACTCCCCCACTACAGGAAACATCCTCTCCACATCCACTCTATCTGTATCCTCTGGTCCTAGACTCCCCCACTACAGGAAACATCCTCTCCACATCCACTCTATCTGTGTCCTCTGGTCCTAGACTCCCCCACTACAGGAAACATCCTCTCCACATCCACTCTATCTGTGTCCTCTGGTCCTAGACTCCCCCACTATAGGAAACATCCTCTCCACATCCACTCTATCTGTGTCCTCTGGTCCTAGACTCCCCCACAACAGGAAACATCCTCTCCACTTCCACTCTATCTGTGTCCTCTGGTCCTAGATCCCCCACCATAGGAAACATCCTCTCCACATCCACTCTATCTGTGTCCTCTGGTCCTAGACTCCCCCACTACAGGAAACATCCTCTCCACATCCACTCTATCTGTGTCCTCTGGTCCTAGACTCCCCCACTACAGGAAACATCCTCTCCAAATCCACTCTATCTGTGTCCACTTGTCCGAAACTCCCCCACTACAGGAAACATCCTCTCCACATCCACTCTATCTGTGTCCTCTGATCCGAGACTCCCCCACTACAGGAAACATCCTCTCCACATCCACTCTATCTGTGTCCTCTGGTCCTAGACTCCCTCACTATAGGAAACATCCTCTCCACATCCACTCTATCTGTGCCCTCTGGTCCTAGACTCCCCCACCACAGGAAACATCCTCTCCACATCCACTCTATGTGTGTCCTCTGGTCCTAGACTCCCCCACGACAGGAAACATCCTCTCCCCATCCAGTCTATCTGTGTCCTCTGGTCCTAGACGCCCCCACTACAGGAAACATCCTCTCCACATCCACTGTATCTGTGTCCTCTGGTCCTAGACTCCCCCACAACAGGAAACATCCTCTCCACATCCACGCGATCTGTGTCCTCTGGTCCTAGACTCCCCCACCACAGGAAACATCCTCTCCACATCCACTCTATCTGTGTCCTCTGGTCCGAGACTCCCCCACTATAGGAAACATCCTCTCCACATCCACTCTATCTGTGTCCTCTGGTCCTAGACTCCCCCACAACAGGAAACATCCTCTCCCCATCCACTCTATCTGTGTCCTCTGGTCCTAGACGCCCCCAATATAGGAAACATCCTCTCCACATCCACTCTATCTGTGTTCTCTGATCCTAGATGCCCCGCACTATAGGAAACATCCTCTCCACATCCACTCTATCTGTGTCCTCTGGTACTAGATTCCCCCAGCATGGGAAATATCCTCTCCACATCCACTCTATCTGTGTCCTCTGGTCCGAGACTCCCCCACTACAGGAAACATCCTCTCCACATCCACTCTATCTGTATCCTCTGGTCCTAGACTCCCCCACTACAGGAAACATCCTCTCCACATCCACTCTATCTGTGTCCTCTGGTCCTAGACTCCCCCACTACAGGAAACATCCTCTCCACATCCACTCTATCTGTGTCCTCTGGTCCTAGACTCCCCCACTATAGGAAACATCCTCTCCACATCCACTCTATCTGTGTCCTCTGGTCCTAGACTCCCCCACAACAGGAAACATCCTCTCCACTTCCACTCTATCTGTGTCCTCTGGTCCTAGATCCCCCACCATAGGAAACATCCTCTCCACATCCACTCTATCTGTGTCCTCTGGTCCTAGACTCCCCCACTACAGGAAACATCCTCTCCACATCCACTCTATCTGTGTCCTCTGGTCCTAGACTCCCCCACTACAGGAAACATCCTCTCCAAATCCACTCTATCTGTGTCCACTTGTCCGAAACTCCCCCACTACAGGAAACATCCTCTCCACATCCACTCTATCTGTGTCCTCTGATCCGAGACTCCCCCACTACAGGAAACATCCTCTCCACATCCACTCTATCTGTGTCCTCTGGTCCTAGACTCCCTCACTATAGGAAACATCCTCTCCACATCCACTCTATCTGTGCCCTCTGGTCCTAGACTCCCCCACCACAGGAAACATCCTCTCCACATCCACTCTATGTGTGTCCTCTGGTCCTAGACTCCCCCACGACAGGAAACATCCTCTCCCCATCCAGTCTATCTGTGTCCTCTGGTCCTAGACGCCCCCACTACAGGAAACATCCTCTCCACATCCACTGTATCTGTGTCCTCTGGTCCTAGACTCCCCCACAACAGGAAACATCCTCTCCACATCCACGCGATCTGTGTCCTCTGGTCCTAGACTCCCCCACCACAGGAAACATCCTCTCCACATCCACTCTATCTGTGTCCTCTGGTCCGAGACTCCCCCACTATAGGAAACATCCTCTCCACATCCACTCTATCTGTGTCCTCTGGTCCTAGACTCCCCCACAACAGGAAACATCCTCTCCCCATCCACTCTATCTGTGTCCTCTGGTCCTAGACGCCCCCAATATAGGAAACATCCTCTCCACATCCACTCTATCTGTGTTCTCTGATCCTAGATGCCCCGCACTATAGGAAACATCCTCTCCACATCCACTGTATCTGTGTCCTCTGGTCCTAGACTCCCCCACCATAGGAAACATCCTCTCCACATCCACTCTATCTGTGCCCTCTGGTCCTAGACTCCCCTACCATAGGAAACATCCTTTCCACATCCACTCTATCTGTGTCCTCTGGTCCGAGACTCCGCTGCTACAGGAAACATCCTCTCCACATCCACTGTATCTGTGTCCTCTGGTCCTAGACGCCCCCACTACAGGAAACATCCTCTCCACATCCACTGTATCTGTGTCCTCTGGTCCTAGACTCCCCCACTACAGGAAGCACCCTCTCCACATCCACTCTATCTGTGTCCTGTGGTCCTAGACTCGCCCACCACAGGAAACATCCTCTCCACATCCACTCTATCTGTGTCCTCTGGTCCTAGACGCCCCCACTACAGGAAACATCCTCTCCACATCCACTGTATCTGTGTCCTCTGGTCCTAGACTCCCCCACTATAGGAAACATTCTCTCCACATCCACTCTATCTGTGTCCTCTGGTCCTAGACTCCCCCTCTATAGGAAACATCCTCTCCACATCCACTCTATCTATGTCCTCGGGTCCTAGACTCCCCCACTACAGGAAACATCCTCTCCAAATCCACTCTATCTGTGTCCTCTGGTCCTAGACTCCCCCACTATAGGAAACATCCTCTCCACATCCACTCTATCTGTGTCCTCTGGTCCCAGACTCCCCCACTACAGGAAACATCCTCTCCACATCCACTCTATCTGTGTCCTCTGGTCCTAGACTCCCCCACTATAGGAAACATCCTCTCCACATCCACTCTATCTGTGTACTCTGGTCCTAGACTCCCCCACAACAGGAAACATCCTCTCCCCATCCACTCTATCTGTGTCCTCTGGTCCTAGACGCCCCCAATATAGGAAACATCCTCTCCACATCCACTCTATTTGTGTTCTCTGATCCTAGACTCCCCCACTGTAGGAAACATCCTCTCCACATCCACTCTATCTGTGTCCTCTGGTCCAAGACTCCCCCACTACAGGAAACATCCTCTCCACATCCACTCTATCTGTGTCCTCTGGTCCTAGACTCCCCCACTACAGGAAACATCCTCTCCACATCCACTCTATCTGTGTCCTCTGGTCCGAGACTCCCCCACTATAGGAAACATCCTCTCCACATCCACTCTATCTGTGTCCTCTGGTCCTAGACTCCCCCACTACAGGAAACATCCTCTCCACATCCACTCTATCTGTGTCCTCTGGTCCTAGACTCCCCCACTACAGGAAACATCCTCTCCACATCCACTCTATCTGTGTCCTGTGGTCCTAGACTCCCCCACTATAGGAAACATCCTCTCCATATCCACTCTATCTGTGTCCTCTGGTCCTAGACTCCCCCACCACAGAAAACATCCTCTCCACATCCACTCTATCTGTGTCCTATGATCCTAGACTCCCCGACTACAGGAAACACCCTCTCCACATCCACTCTATCTGTGTCCTGTGGTCCTAGACTCCCCCACAACAGGAAACATCCTCTCCACATCCACTCTATCTGTGTCCTCTGGTCCTAGACGCCCCCAATATAGGAAACATCCTCTCCACATCCACTCTATCTGTGTTCTCTGATCCTAGACTCCCCCACTATAGGAAACATCCTATCCACATCCACTCTATCTGTGTCCTGTGGTCCTAGACTCCCCCACTATAGGAAACATCCTCTCCAAATCCACTCTATCTGTGTCCTCTTGTCCGAGACTCCCCCACTACAGGAAACATCCTCTCCACATCCACTCTATCTGTGTCCTCTGGTCCGAGACTCCCCCACTATAGGAAACATCTTCTCCACTTCCACTCTATCTGTGTCCTCTGGTCCTAGATCCCCCCACCATAGGAAACATCCTCTCCACATCCACTCTATCTGTGTCCTCTGGTCCTAGACTCCCTCACTACAGGAAACATCCTCTCCACAGCCACTCTATCTATGTGCTCTGGTCCTAGACTCCCCCACCATAGGAAACATCCTCTCCACATCCACTCTATCTGTGTCCTCTGGTCCTAGACTCCCCCCACTACAGGAAACATCCTCCCCACATCCACTCTATCTGTGTTCTCTGATCCTAGACTCCCCCACTGTAGGAAACATCCTCTCCAAATCCACTCTATCTGTGTCCTCTTGTCCGAGACTCCCCCACTACAGGAAACGTCCTCCCCACATCCACTCTATCTGTGTCCTTTGGTCCTAGACGCCCCCACCACAGGAAACATCCTCTCCACATCCACTGTATCTGTGTCCTCTGGTCCTAGACTCCCCCACTATAGGAAACATTCTCTCCACATTCACTCTATCTGTGTCCTCTGGTCCTAGACTCCCCCTCTATAGTAAACATCCTCTCCACATCCACTCTATTTATGTCCTCTGGTCCTAGACTCCCCCACTACAGGAAACATCCTCTCCACATCCACTCTATCTGTGCCCTCTGGTCCCAGACTCCCCCACTACAGGAAACATCTTCTCCACATCCACTCTATCTGTGTCCTCTGGTCCCAGACTCCCCCACTACAGGAAACATCCTCTCCACATCCACTCTATCTGTGTCCTCTGGTCCTAGACTCCCCCACTATAGGAAACATCCTCCCCACATCCACTCTATCTGTGTCCTCTGGTCCTAGACTCCCCCACTACAGGAAACATCCTCTCCACATCCACTCTATCTGTGTCCTCTGGTCCCAGACTCCCCCACTACAGGAAACATCCTCTCCACATCCACTCTATCTGTGTCCTCTGGTCCTAGACTCCCCCACTATAGGAAACATCCTCTCCACATCCACTCTATCTGTGTCCTCTGGTCCCAGACTCCCCACTACAGGAAACATCCTCTCCACATCCACTCTACCTGTGTCCTCTGGTCCTAGACTCCCCCATGACAGGAAACATCCTCTCCACATCCACTCTATCTGTGTCCTCTGGTCCTAGACTCCCCCACTACAGGAAACATCCTCTCCAAATCCACTCTATCTTTGTCCTCTTGTCCGAGACTCCCCCACTACAGGAAACATCCGCTCCACATCCACTCTATCTGTGTCCTCTGGTCCGAGACTCCCCCACAACAGGAAACATCCTCTCCACTTCCACTCTATCTGTGTCCTCTGGTCCTAGATCCCCCCACCATAGGAAACATCCTCTCCACATCCACTCTATCTGTGTCCTCTGGTCCTAGACTCCCCCACTGCAGGAAACATCCTCTCCACATCCACTCTATCTGTGTCCTCTGGTCCTAGACTCCCCCACTACAGGAAACATCCTCTCCAAATCCACTCTATCTGTGTCCACTTGTCCGAAACTCCCCCACTACAGGAAACATCCTCTCCACATCCACTCTATCTGTGTCCTCTGATCCGAGACTCCCCCACTACAGGAAACATCCTCTCCACATCCACTCTATCTGTGTCCTCTGGTCCTAGACTCCCTCACTATAGGAAACATCCTCTCCACATCCACTCTATCTGTGCCCTCTGGTCCTAGACTCCCCCACCACAGGAAACATCCTCTCCACATCCACTCTATGTGTGTCCTCTGGTCCTAGACTCCCCCACGACAGGAAACATCCTCTCCCCATCCAGTCTATCTGTGTCCTCTGGTCCTAGACGCCCCCACTACAGGAAACATCCTCTCCACATCCACTGTATCTGTGTCCTCTGGTCCTAGACTCCCCCACAACAGGAAACATCCTCTCCACATCCACGCGATCTGTGTCCTCTGGTCCTAGACTCCCCCACCACAGGAAACATCCTCTCCACATCCACTCTATCTGTGTCCTCTGGTCCGAGACTCCCCCACTATAGGAAACATCCTCTCCACATCCACTCTATCTGTGTCCTCTGGTCCTAGACTTCCCCACAACAGGAAACATCCTCTCCCCATCCACTCTATCTGTGTCCTCTGGTCCTAGACGCCCCCAATATAGGAAACATCCTCTCCACATCCACTCTATCTGTGTTCTCTGATCCTAGATGCCCCGCACTATAGGAAACATCCTCTCCACATCCACTGTATCTGTGTCCTCTGGTCCTAGACTCCCCCACCATAGGAAACATCCTCTCCACATCCACTCTATCTGTGCCCTCTGGTCCTAGACTCCCCTACCATAGGAAACATCCTCTCCACATCCACTCTATCTGTGTCCTCTGGTCCGAGACTCCGCTGCTACAGGAAACATCCTCTCCACATCCACTCTATCTGTGTCCTCTGGTCCTAGACGCCCCCACTACAGGAAACATCCTCTCCACATCCACTGTATCTGTGTCCTCTGGTCCTAGACTCCCCCACTATAGGAAACATTCTCTCCACATCCACTCTATCTGTGTCCTCTGGTCCTAGACTCCCCCTCTATAGGAAACATCCTCTCCACATCCACTCTATCTATGTCCTCGGGTCCTAGACTCCCCCACTATAGGAAACATCCTCTCCACATCCACTCTATCTGTGTCCTCTGGTCCCAGACTCCCCCACTACAGGAAACATCCTCTCCACATCCACTCTATCTGTGTCCTCTGGTCCTAGACTCCCCCACTATAGGAAACATCCTCTCCACATCCACTCTATCTGTGTACTCTGGTCCTAGACTCCCCCACAACAGGAAACATCCTCTCCCCATCCACTCTATCTGTGTCCTCTGGTCCTAGACGCCCCCAATATAGGAAACATCCTCTCCACATCCACTCTATTTGTGTTCTCTGATCCTAGACTCCCCCACTGTAGGAAACATCCTCTCCACATCCACTCTATCTGTGTCCTGTGGTCCTAGACTCCCCCACTATAGGAAACATCCTCTCCATATCCACTCTATCTGTGTCCTCTGGTCCTAGACTCCCCCACCACAGGAAACATCCTCTCCACATCCACTCTATCTGTGTCCTCTGGTCCTAGACTCCCCCACTACAGGAAACACCCTCTCCACATCCACTCTATCTGTGTCCTATGATCCTAGACTCCCCCACTACAGGAAACACCCTCTCCACATCCACTCTATCTGTGTCCTGTGGTCCTAGACTCCCCCACAACAGGAAACATCCTCTCCACATCCACTCTATCTGTGTCCTCTGGTCCTAGACGCCCCCAATATAGGAAACATCCTCTCCACATCCACTCTATCTGTGTTCTCTGATCCTAGACTCCCCCACTATAGGAAACATCCTATCCACATCCACTCTATCTGTGTCCTGTGGTCCTAGACTCCCCCACTATAGGAAACATCCTCTCCAAATCCACTCTATCTGTGTCCTCTTGTCCGAGACTCCCCCACTACAGGAAACATCCTCTCCACATCCACTCTATCTGTGTCCTCTGGTCCCAGACTCCCCACTACAGGAAACATCCTCTCCACATCCACTCTATCTGTGTCCTCTGGTCCGAGACTCCCGCACTATAGGAAACATCCTCTCCACATCCACTCTATCTGTGTCCTCTGGTCCTAGACTCCCCCACTACAGGAAACATCCTCTCCAAATCCACTCTATCTTTGTCCTCTTGTCCGAGACTCCCCCACTACAGGAAACATCCGCTCCACATCCACTCTATCTGTGTCCTCTGGTCCGAGACTCCCCCACAACAGGAAACATCCTCTCCACTTCCACTCTATCTGTGTCCTCTGGTCCTAGATCCCCCCACCATAGGAAACATCCTCTCCACATCCACTCTATCTGTGTCCTCTGGTCCTTGACTCCCCCACTACAGGAAACATCCTCTCCACATCCACTCTATCTGTGTCCTCTGGTCCTAGACTCCCCCACTACAGGAAACATCCTCTCCAAATCCACTCTATCTGTGTCCACTTGTCCGAAACTCCCCCACTACAGGAAACATCCTCTCCACATCCACTCTATCTGTGTCCTCTGATCCGAGACTCCCCCACTACAGGAAACATCCTCTCCACATCCACTCTATCTGTGTCCTCTGGTCCTAGACTCCCTCACTATAGGAAACATCCTCTCCACATCCACTCTATCTGTGCCCTCTGGTCCTAGACTCCCCCACCACAGGAAACATCCTCTCCACATCCACTCTATGTGTGTCCTCTGGTCCTAGACTCCCCCACAACAGGAAACATCCTCTCCCCATCCAGTCTATCTGTGTCCTCTGGTCCTAGACGCCCCCACTACAGGAAACATCCTCTCCACATCCACTGTATCTGTGTCCTCTGGTCCTAGACTCCCCCACAACAGGAAACATCCTCTCCACATTCACGCGATCTGTGTCCTCTGGTCCTAGACTCCCCCACCACAGGAAACATCCTCTCCACATCCACTCTATCTGTGTCCTCTGGTCCGAGACTCCCCCACTATAGGAAACATCCTCTCCACATCCACTCTATCTGTGTCCTCTGGTCCTAGACTCCCCCACAACAGGAAACATCCTCTCCCCATCCACTCTATCTGTGTCCTCTGGTCCTAGACGCCCCCAATATAGGAAACATCCTCTCCACATCCACTCTATCTGTGTTCTCTGATCCTAGATGCCCCGCAGTATAGGAAACATCCTCTCCACATCCACTCTATCTGTGTCCTCTGGTCCTAGACGCCCCCACTACAGGAAACATCCTCTCCACATCCACTGTATCTGTGTCCTCTGGTCCTAGACTCCCCCACTATAGGAAACATTCTCTCCACATCCACTCTATCTGTGTCCTCTGGTCCTAGACTCCCCCTCTATAGGAAACATCCTCTCCACATCCACTCTATCTATGTCCTCGGGTCCTAGACTCTCCCACTACAGGAAACATCCTCTCCAAATCCACTCTATCTGTGTCCTCTGGTCCTAGACTCCCCCACTATAGGAAACATCCTCTCCACATCCACTCTATCTGTGTCCTCTGGTCCCAGACTCCCCCACTACAGGAAACATCCTCTCCACATCCACTCTATCTGTGTCCTCTGGTCCTAGACTCCCCCACTATAGGAAACATCCTCTCCACATCCACTCTATCTGTGTACTCTGGTCCTAGACTCCCCCACAACAGGAAACATCCTCTCCCCATCCACTCTATCTGTGTCCTCTGGTCCTAGACGCCCCCAATATAGGAAACATCCTCTCCACATCCACTCTATTTGTGTTCTCTGATCCTAGACTCCCCCACTGTAGGAAACATCCTCTCCACATCCACTCTATCTGTGTCCTGTGGTCCTAGACTCCCCCACTATAGGAAACATCCTCTCCATATCCACTCTATCTGTGTCCTCTGGTCCTAGACTCCCCCACCACAGGAAACATCCTCTCCACATCCACTCTATCTGTGTCCTCTGGTCCTAGACTCCCCCACTACAGGAAACACCCTCTCCACATCCACTCTATCTGTGTCCTATGATCCTAGACTCCCCCACTACAGGAAACACCCTCTCCACATCCACTCTATCTGTGTCCTGTGGTCCTAGACTCCCCCACAACAGGAAACATCCTCTCCACATCCACTCTATCTGTGTCCTCTGGTCCTAGACGCCCCCAATATAGGAAACATCCTCTCCACATCCACTCTATCTGTGTTCTCTGATCCTAGACTCCCCCACTATAGGAAACATCCTATCCACATCCACTCTATCTGTGTCCTGTGGTCCTAGACTCCCCCACTATAGGAAACATCCTCTCCAAATCCACTCTATCTGTGTCCTCTTGTCCGAGACTCCCCCACTACAGGAAACATCCTCTCCACATCCACTCTATCTGTGTCCTCTGGTCCGAGACTCCCCCACTACAGGAAACATCTTCTCCACTTCCACTCTATCTATGTCCTCTGGTCCTAGACTCCCCCACTACAGGAAACATCCTCTCGAAATGCACTCTATCTGTGTCCTCTGGTCCTAGACTCCCCCACTATAGGAAACATCCTGTCCACATCCACTCTATCTGTGTCCTCTGGTCCCAGACTCCCCCACTACAGGAAACATCCTCTCCACATCCACTCTATCTGTGTCCTCTGGTCCTAGACTCCCCCACTATAGGAAACATCCTCTCCACATCCACTCTATCTGTGTTCTCTGATCCTAGATGCCCCGCACTATAGGAAACATCCTCTCCACATCCACTCTATCTGTGTCCTCTGGTCCCAGACTCCCCCACTACAGGAAACATCCTCTCCACATCCACTCTATCTGTGTCCTCTGGTCCTAGACTCCCCCACTATAGGAAAAATCCTCTCCACGTCCACTCTATCTGTGTCCTCTGGTCCTAGACTCCCCCACTATAGGAAACATCCTCTCCACATCCACTCTATCTGTGTCCTCTGGTCCCAGACTCCCCACTACAGGAAACATCCTCTCCACATCCACTCTATCTGTGTCGTCTGGTCCGAAACTCCCCCACTATAGGAAACATCCTCTCCACAGCCACTCTATCTGTGTCCTCTGGTCCTAGACTCCCCCACCAGAGGAATCATCCTCTCCACATCCACTCTATCTGTGTCCTCTGGTCCCAGACTCCCCCACTACAGGAAACATCCTCTCCACATCCACTCTATCTGTGCCCTCTGGTCCTAGACTCCCCGACCACAGGAAACATCCTCTCCACATACACTCTATCTGTGTCCTCTGGTCCTAGACTCCCCCACAACAGGAAACATCCTCTCCACTTCCGCTCTATCTGTGTCCTCTGGTCCTAGATCCCCCCACCATAGGAAACATCCTCTCCACATCCACTCTATCTGTGTCCTCTGGTCCTAGACTCCCCCAGTACAGGAAACATCCTCTCCACATCCACTCTATCTGTGTCCTCTGATCCTAGATCCCCCCACCATAGGAAACATCCTCTCCACATCCACTCTATCTGTGTCCTCTGGTCCTAGACTCCCTCACTACAGGAAACATCCTCTCCACAGCCACTCTATCTGTGTCCTCTGGTCCTGGACTCCCCCACCATAGGAAACATCCTCTCCACATCCACTGTATCTGTGTCCTCTGGTCCTAGACTCCCCCACTACAGGAAACACCCTCTCCAAATCCACTCTATCTGTGTCCTCTTGTCCGAAACTCCCCCACTACAGGAAACATCCTCCCCACATCCACTCTACCAGTGTCCTCTGATCCGAGACTCCCCCACTACAGGAAAAATCTACTCCACATCCACTCTATCTGTGTCCTCTGGTCCTAGACTCCCTCACTATAGGAAACATCCTCTCCACATCCACTCTATCTGTGCCCTCTGGTCCTAGACTCCCCCACCACAGGAAACATCCTCTCCACATCCACTCTATGTGTGTCCTCTGGTCCTAGACTCCCCCACCACAGGAAACATCCTCTCCACATCCACTCTATCTGTGTCCTCTGGTCCTAGACCCCCCCACTACAGGAAACATCCTCTCCACATCCACTGTATCTGTGTCCTGTGGTCCTAGACTACCCCACAACAGGAAACATCCTCTCCACATCCACTCTATCTGTGTCCTCTGGTCCTAGACTCCCCCACCACAGGAAACATCCTCTCCACATCCACTCTATCTGTGTCCTCTGGTCCCAGACTCCCCCACTACAGGAAACATCCTCTCCACATCCACTCTATCTGTGTCCTCTGGTCCTAGACTCCCCCACTATAGGAAAAATCCTCTCCACGTCCACTCTATCTGTGTCCTCTGGTCCTAGACTCCCCCACTACAGGAAACATCCTCTCCACATCCACTCTATCTGTGTCCTGTGGTCCCAGACTCCCCCACTACAGGAAACATCCTCTCCACATCCACTCTATCTGTGTCCTCTGGTCCTAGACTCCCCCACTATAGGAAAAATCCTCTCCACGTCCACTCTATCTGTGTCCTCTGGTCCTAGACTCCCCCACTATAGGAAACATCCTCTCCACATCCACTCTATCTGTGTCCTCTGGTCCCAGACTCCCCACTACAGGAAACATCCTCTCCACATCCACTCTATCTGTGTCCTCTGGTCCGAGACTCCCGCACTATAGGAAACATCCTCTCCACAGCCACTCTATCTGTGTCCTCTGGTCCTGGACTCCCCCACTACAGGAAACATCCTCTCCACATGCACGCTATCTGTGTCCTCTGGTCCTAGACTCCCCCACTACAGGAAACATCCTCTCCAAATCCACTCTATCTGTGTCCTCTTGTCCGAGACTCCCCCACTACAGGAAACATCCGCTCCACATCCACTCTATCTGTGTCCTCTGGTCCGAGACTCCCCCACAACAGGAAACATCCTCTCCACTTCCACTCTATCTGTATCCTCTGGTCCTAGATCCCCCCACCATAGGAAACATCCTCTCCACATCCACTCTATCTGTGTCTTCTGGTCCTAGACTCCCCCACTACAGGAAACATCCTCTCCACATCCACTCTATCTGTGTCCTCTGGTCCCAGACTCCCCCACTACAGGAAACATCCTCTCCACATCCACTCTATCTGTGTCCTCTGGTCCTAGACTCTCCCACTATAGGAAACATCCTCTCCACATCCACTCTATCTGTGTCCTCTGGTCCTAGACTCTCCCACTATAGGAAACATCCTCTCCACATCCACTCTATCTGTGTCCTCTGGTCCTAGACTCCCCCACTACAGGAAACATCCTCTCCACATCCACTCTATCTGTGTCCTCTGGTCCTAGACTCTCCCACAACAGGAAACATCCTCTCCACATCCACTCTATCTGTGTCCTCTGGTCCTAGACTCCCCCACTACAGGAAACATCCTCTCCAAATCCACTCTATCTGTGTCCTCTTGTCCGAAACTCCCCCACTACAGGAAACATCCTCTCCACATCCACTCTATCTGTGTCCTCTGATCCGAGACTCCCCCACTACAGGAAACATCCTCTCCACATCCACTCTATCTGTGTCCTCTGGTCCTAGACTCCCTCACTATAGGAAACATCCTCTCCACATCCACTCTGTCTGTGTCCTCTGGTCCTAGACTCCCCCACAACAGGAAACATCCTCTCCACATCTACGCGATCTGTGTCCTCTGGTCCTAGACTCCCCCACCACAGGAAACATCCTCTCCACATCCACTCTATCTGTGTCCTCTGGTCCGAGACTCCCCCACTATAGGAAACATCCTCTCCACATCCACTCTATCTGTGTCCTCTGGTCCTAGAGTCCCCCACAACAGGAAACATCCTCTCCCCATCCACTCTATCTGTGTCCTCTGGTCCTAGATGCCCCGCACGATAGGAAACATCCTCTCCACATCCACTGTATCTGTGTCCTCTGGTCCTAGACTCCCCCACTATAGGAAACATCCTCTCCACATCCACTCTATCTGTGTCCTCTGGTCCCAGACTCCCCACTACAGGAAACATCCTCTCCACATCCACTCTATCTGTGTCGTCTGGTCCGAAACTCCCCCACTATAGGAAACATCCTCTCCACAGCCACTCTATCTGTGTCCTCTGGTCCTAGACTCCCCCACCAGAGGAATCATCCTCTCCACATCCACTCTATCTGTGTCCTCTGGTCCCAGACTCCCCCACTACAGGAAACATCCTCTCCACATCCACTCTATCTGTGCCCTCTGGTCCTAGACTCCCCGACCACAGGAAACATCCTCTCCACATACACTCTATCTGTGTCCTCTGGTCCTAGACTCCCCCACAACAGGAAACATCCTCTCCACTTCCGCTCTATCTGTGTCCTCTGGTCCTAGATCCCCCCACCATAGGAAACATCCTCTCCACATCCACTCTATCTGTGTCCTCTGGTCCTAGACTCCCCCACTACAGGAAACATCCTCTCCACATCCACTCTATCTGTGTCCTCTGATCCTAGATCCCCCCACCATAGGAAACATCCTCTCCACATCCACTCTATCTGTGTCCTCTGGTCCTAGACTCCCTCACTACAGGAAACATCCTCTCCACAGCCACTCTATCTGTGTCCTCTGGTCCTGGACTCCCCCACCATAGGAAACATCCTCTCCACATCCACTGTATCTGTGTCCTCTGGTCCTAGACTCCCCCACTACAGGAAACATCCTCTCCACATCCACTCTATCTGTGCCCTCTGGTCCTAGACTCCCCCACCACAGGAAACATCCTCTCCACATCCACTCTATGTGTGTCCTCTGGTCCTAGACTCCCCCACCACAGGAAACATCCTCTCCACATCCACTGTATCTGTGTCCTGTGGTCCTAGACTACCCCACAACAGGAAACATCCTCTCCACATCCACTCTATCTGTGTCCTCTGGTCCTAGACTCCCCCACCACAGGAAACATCCTCTCCACATCCACTCTATCTGTGTCCTCTGGTCCCAGACTCCCCCACTACAGGAAACATCCTCTCCACATCCACTCTATCTGTGTCCTCTGGTCCTAGACTCCCCCACTATAGGAAAAATCCTCTCCACGTCCACTCTATCTGTGTCCTCTGGTCCTAGACTCCCCCACTACAGGAAACATCCTCTCCACATCCACTCTATCTGTGTCCTCTGGTCCCAGACTCCCCCACTACAGGAAACATCCTCTCCACATCCACTCTATCTGTGTCCTCTGGTCCTAGACCCCCCCACTATAGGAAAAATCCTCTCCACGTCCACTCTATCTGTGTCCTCTGGTCCTAGACTCCCCCACTATAGGAAACATCCTCTCCACATCCACTCTATCTGTGTCCTCTGGTCCCAGACTCCCCACTACAGGAAACATCCTCTCCACATCCACTCTATCTGTGTCCTCTGGTCCGAGACTCCCGCACTATAGGAAACATTCTCTCCACAGCCACTCTATCTGTGTCCTCTGGTCCTGGACTCCCCCACTACAGGAAACATCCTCTCCACATGCACGCTATCTGTGTCCTCTGGTCCTAGACTCCCCCACTACAGGAAACATCCTCTCCAAATCCACTCTATCTGTGTCCTCTTGTCCGAGACTCCCCCACTACAGGAAACATCCGCTCCACATCCACTCTATCTGTGTCCTCTGGTCCGAGACTCCCCCACAACAGGAAACATCCTCTCCACTTCCACTCTATCTGTGTCCTCTGGTCCTAGATCCCCCCACCATAGGAAACATCCTCTCCACATCCACTCTGTCTGTGTCTTCTGGTCCTAGTCTCCCCCACTACAGGAAACATCCTCTCCACATCCACTCTATCTGTGTCCTCTGGTCCCAGACTCCCCCACTATAGGAAACATCCTCTCCACAGCCACTCTATCTGTGTCCTCTGGTCCTAGACTCCCCCACCAGAGGAATCATCCTCTCCACATCCACTCTATCTGTGTCCTCTGGTCCCAGACTCCCCCACTACAGGAAACATCCTCTCCACATACACTCTATCTGTGTCCTCTGGTCCTAGACTCCCCCACAACAGGAAACATCCTCTCCACTTCCGCTCTATCTGTGTCCTCTGGTCCTAGATCCCCCCACCATAGGAAACATCCTCTCCACATCCACTCTATCTGTGTCCTCTGGTCCTAGACTCCCCCACTACAGGAAACATCCTCTCCACATCCACTCTATCTGTGTCCTCTGATCCTAGATCCCCCCACCATAGGAAACATCCTCTCCACATCCACTCTATCTGTGTCCTCTGGTCCTAGACTCCCTCACTACAGGAAACATCCTCTCCACAGCCACTCTATCTGTGTCCTCTGGTCCTAGACTCCCCCACCATAGGAAACATCCTCTCCACATCCACTGTATCTGTGTCCTCTGGTCCTAGACTCCCCCACTACAGGAAACATCCTCTCCAAATCCACTCTATCTGTGTCCTCTTGTCCGAAACTCCCCCACTACAGGAAACATCCTCCCCACATCCACTCTACCTGTGTCCTCTGATCCGAGACTCCCCCACTACAGGAAAAATCTACTCCACATCCACTCTATCTGTGTCCTCTGGTCCTAGACTCCCTCACTATAGGAAACATCCTCTCCACATCCACTCTATCTGTGCCCTCTGGTCCTAGACTCCCCCACCACAGGAAACATCCTCTCCACATCCACTCTATGTGTGTCCTCTGGTCCTAGACTCCCCCACCACAGGAAACATCCTCTCCACATCCACTCTATCTGTGTCCTCTGGTCCTAGACCCCCCCACTACAGGAAACATCCTCTCCACATCCACTGTATCTGTGTCCTGTGGTCCTAGACTACCCCACAACAGGAAACATCCTCTCCACATCCACTCTATCTGTGTCCTCTGGTCCTAGACTCCCCCACCACAGGAAACATCCTCTCCACATCCACTCTATCTGTGTCCTCTGGTCCCAGACTCCCCCAATACAGGAAACATCCTCTCCACATCCACTCTATCTGTGTCCTCTGGTCCTAGACTCCCCCACTATAGGAAAAATCCTCTCCACGTCCACTCTATCTGTGTCCTCTGGTCCTAGACTCCCCCACTACAGGAAACATCCTCTCCACATCCACTCTATCTGTGTCCTCTGGTCCCAGACTCCCCCACTACAGGAAACATCCTCTCCACATCCACTCTATCTGTGTCCTCTGGTCCTAGACTCCCCCACTATAGGAAAAATCCTCTCCACGTCCACTCTATCTGTGTCCTCTGGTCCTAGACTCCCCCACTATAGGAAACATCCTCTCCACATCCACTCTATCTGTGTCCTCTGGTCCCAGACTCCCCACTACAGGAAACATCCTCTCCACATCCACTCTATCTGTGTCCTCTGGTCCGAGACTCCCGCACTATAGGAAACATCCTCTCCACAGCCACTCTATCTGTGTCCTCTGGTCCTGGACTCCCCCACTACAGGAAACATCCTCTCCACATGCACGCTATCTGTGTCCTCTGGTCCTAGACTCCCCCAGTACAGGAAACATCCTCTCCAAATCCACTCTATCTGTGTCCTCTTGTCCGAGACTCCCCCACTACAGGAAACATCCGCTCCACATCCACTCTATCTGTGTCCTCTGGTCCGAGACTCCCCCACAACAGGAAACATCCTCTCCACTTCCACTCTATCTGTGTCCTCTGGTCCTAGATCCCCCCACCATAGGAAACATCCTCTCCACATCCACTCTATCTGTGTCTTCTGGTCCTAGACTCCCCCACTACAGGAAACATCCTCTCCACATCCACTCTATCTGTGTCCTCTGGTCCCAGACTCCCCCACTACAGGAAACATCCTCTCCACATCCACTCTATCTGTGTCCTCTGGTCCTAGACTCTCCCACTATAGGAAACATCCTCTCCACATCCACTCTATCTGTGTCCTCTGGTCCTAGACTCTCCCACTATAGGAAACATCCTCTCCACATCCACTCTATCTGTGTCCTCTGGTCCTAGACTCCCCCACTACAGGAAACATCCTCTCCACATCCACTCTATCTGTGTCCTCTGGTCCTAGACTCTCCCACAACAGGAAACATCCTCTCCACATCCACTCTATCTGTGTCCTCTGGTCCTAGACTCCCCCACTACAGGAAACATCCTCTCCAAATCCACTCTATCTGTGTCCTCTTGTCCGAAACTCCCCCACTACAGGAAACATCCTCTCCACATCCACTCTATCTGTGTCCTCTGATCCGAGACTCCCCCACTACAGGAAACATCCTCTCCACATCCACTCTATCTGTGTCCTCTGGTCCTAGACTCCCTCACTATAGGAAACATCCTCTCCACATCCACTCTATCTGTGCCCTCTGGTCCTAGACTCCCCCACCACAGGAAACATCCTCTCCACATCCACTCTATGTGTGTCCTCTGGTCCTAGACTCCCCCACGACAGGAAACATCCTCTCCCCGTCCAGTCTATCTGTGTCCTCTGGTCCTAGACGCCCCACTACAGGAAACATCCTCTCCACATCCACTGTATCTGTGTCCTCTGGTCCTAGACTCCCCCACAACAGGAAACATCCTCTCAACATCTACGCGATCTGTGTCCTCTGGTCCTAGACTCCCCCACCACAGGAAACATCCTCTCCACATCCACTCTATCTGTGTCCTCTGGTCCGAGACTCCCCCACTATAGGAAACATCCTCTCCACATCCACTCTATCTGTGTCCTCTGGTCCTAGAGTCCCCCACAACAGGAAACATCCTCTCCCCATCCACTCTATCTGTGTCCTCTGGTCCTAGATGCCCCGCACGATAGGAAACATCCTCTCCACATCCACTGTATCTGTGTCCTCTGGTCCTAGACTCCCCCACTACAGGAAACATCCTCTCCACATCCACTCTATCTGTGTCCTCTGGTCCCAGACTCCCACACTACAGGAAACATCCTCTCCACATCCACTCTATCTTTGTCCTCTGGTCCTAGACTCCCCCACTATAGGAAAAATCCTCTCCACGTCCACTCTATCTGTGTCCTCTGGTCCTAGACTCCCCCACTATAGGAAACATCCTCTCCACATCCACTCTATCTGTGTCCTCTGGTCCCAGACTCCCCAGTACAGGAAACATCCTCTCCACATCCACGCTATCTGTGTCCTCTGGTCCCAGACTCCCCCACTACAGGAAACATCCTCTCCACATCCACTCTATCTGTGTCCTCTGGTCCTAGACTCCCCCACTATAGGAAAAATCCTCTCCACGTCCACTCTATCTGTGTCCTCTGGTCCTAGACTCCCCCACTATAGGAAACATCCTCTCCACATCCACTCTATCTGTGTCCTCTGGTCCCAGACTCCCCAGTACAGGAAACATCCTCTCCACATCCACTCTATCTGTGTCCTCTGGTCCGAGATTCCCCCACTATAGGAAACATCCTCTCCAAATCCACTCTATCTGTGTCCACTGGTCCTAGACTCCCCCACTACAGGAAACATCCTCTCCACAGCCACTCTATCTGTGTCCTCTGGTCCCAGACTCCCCCACTACAGGAAACATCCTCTCCAAATCCAGTCTATCTGTGTCCTCTTGTCCGAGACTCCCCCACTACAGGAAACATCCTCTCCACATCCACTCTATCTGTGTCCTCTGGTCCTAGACTCCCCCACTACAGGAAAAATCCTCTCCAGATCCACTCTATCTGTGTCCTCTGGTCCGAGACTCCCCCACCACAGGAAACATCCTCTCCACATCCACTCTGTCTGTGTCCTCTGGTCCGAGACCCCCCACTGCAGGAAACATCCTCTCCACATCCACTCTATCTGTGTCCTCTGATCCTAGACTCCCCCACTACAGGAAACATCCTCTCCACATCCACTCTATCTGTGTCCTCTGGTCTGAGACTCCCCCACTATAGGAAACATCCTCCCCACTTCCACTCCATCTGTGTCCTCTGGTGTTAGAGTCTCCCACTATAGGAAACATCCTCTCCACATCCACTCTATCTGTGTCCTCTGGTCCTAAACTCCCCCACTATAAGAAACATTCTCTCCACATCCACTCTATCTGTGTCCTCTGGTCCTAGACTCCCCCCACTATAGGAAACATCCTCTCCACATCCACTCTATCTGTGTCCTCTGGTCCTAGACTCCCTCACTATAGGAAAAATCCTCTCCACATCCACTCTATCTGTGTCCTCTGGTCCGAGACTCCCCCACTATAGGAAACATCCTCTCCACATCCACTCTATCTGTGTCCTCTGGTCCTAGACTCCCTCACAACAGGAAACATCCTCTCCACAGCCACTCTATCTGTGTCCTCAGGTCCTAGACTACCCCACTACAGGAAACATCCTCTCCACATCCACTCTATCTGTGTCCTCTGGTCCTAGACTCCCCTACTACAGGAAACATCCTCTCCAAATCCACTCTATCTGTGTCCTCTTGTCCGAGACTCCCCCACTACAGGAAACATCCGCTCCACATCCACTCTATCTGTGTCCTCTGGTCCGAGACTCCCCCAATATCGGAAACATCCTCTCCACTTCCACTCTATCTGTGTCCTCTGGTCCAAGTTCCCCCCACCATAGGAAACATCCTCTCCACATCCACTCTATCTGTGTCCTCTGGTCCTAGACTCCCTCACTACAGGAAACATCCTCTCCACATCCACTCTATCTGTGTCCTCTGGTCCTAGACTCCCTCACTACAGGAAACGTCCTCTCCACATCCACTCTATCTGTGTCCTCTTGTCCTAGACTCCCCCACTACAGGAAACATCCTCTCCAAATCCACTCTATCTGTGTCCTCTTTCCGAAACTCCCCCACTACAGGAAACATCCTCTCCACATCCACTCTATCTGTGTCCTCTGATCCGAGTCTCCCCCACTACAGGAAACATCCTCTCCACATCCACTCTATCTGTGTCCTCTGGTCCTAGACTCCCTCACTATAGGAAACATCCTCTCCACATCCACTCTATCTGTGCCCTCTGGTCCTAGACTCCCCCACCACAGGAAACATCTTCTCCACATCCACTCTATGTGTGTCCTCTGGTCCTAGACTCCCCACTATAGGAAACATCCTCTCCCCATCCACTCTATCTGTGTCCTCTGGTCCTAGACGCCCCCACTACAGGAAACATCCGCTCCACATCCACTGTATCTGTGTCCTCTGGTCCTAGACTCCCCCACTACAGGAAACACCCTCTCCACATCCACTCTATCTGTGTCCTGTGGTCCTAGACTCCGCCACAACAGGAAACATCCTCTCCACATCCACTCTATCTGTGTCCTCTGGTCCAAGACTCCCCCAGAACAGGAAACATCCTCTCCCCATCCACTCTATCTGTCTCCTCTGGTCCTAGATGCCCCGCACTATAGGAAACAACCTCTCCACATCCACTGTATCTGTGTCCTCTGGTCCTAGACTCCCCCACTACAGGAAACATCCTCTCCACATCCACTCTATCTGTGTCCTCTGGTCCCAGACTCCCCCACTACAGGAAACATCCTCTCCACATCCACTCTATCTGTGTCCTCTGGTCCTAGACTCCCCCACTATAGGAAAAATACTCTCCACGTCCACTCTATCTGTGTCCTCTGGTCCTAGACTCCCCCACTATAGGAAACATCCTCTCCACATCCACTCTATCTGTGTCCTCTGGTCCCAGACTCCCCACTACGGGAAACATCCTCTCCACATCCACTCTATCTGTGTCCTCTGGTCCGAGACTCCCCCACTATAGGAAACATCCTCTCCACAGCCACTCTATCTGTGTCCTCTGGTCCTAGACTCCCCCACCATAGGAAACATCCTCTCCACATCCACTCTATCTGTGTCCTCTGGTCCCAGAAACCCCCACTGCAGGAAACTCCTCTCCACATCCTCTCTGTCTGTGTCCTGTGGTCCTAGACTCCCCCTACTACAGGAAACATCCTCTCCAGATCCACTCTATCTGTGACCTCTGGTCCGAGACTCCCCCACTACAGGAAACATCCTCTCCACATCCACTTTATCTGTGTCCTCTGGTCCTAGACTCCCTCACTATAGGAAACATCCTCTCCACATCTGCTCTATCTGTGCCCTCTGGTCCTAGACTCCCCGACCACAGGAAACATCCTCTCCACATCCACTCTATCTGTGTCCTCTGGTCCTAGACTCCCCCACAACAGGAAACATCCTCTCCACATCCACTCTATCTGTGTCCTCTGGTCCTAGACTCTCCCACTACAGGAAACATCCTCTCCACATCCACTCTATCTGTGTCCTCTTGTCCGAGACTCCCGCACTATAGGAAACGTCCTCTCCACATCCACTCTGTGTCCTCTGGTCCTAGACTCCCCCACTACAGGAAACATCCTCTCCACATCCACTCTATCTGTGTCCTCTGATCCTAGACTCCCCCACTATAGGAAACATCCTCTCCACATCCACTGTATCTGTATCCTCTGGTCCTAGACTCCCCCACTACAGGATGCATCCCCTCCACATCCGCTCTATCTGTGTCCTCTGGTCCTAGACTCCCCCACTACAGGAAACATCCTCTCCACATCCACTCTATCTGTGAACTCTGGTCCTAGACTTCCCCTCTGTAGGAAACCTACTCTCCACATCCACTCTATCTGTGTCCTCTGGTCCGAGACTCCCCCACTACAGGAAACATCCTCTCCACATCCACTCTATCTGTGTCCTCTGGTCCTAGACTCCCCCACTATAGGAAACATCCTCTCCACATCCACTCTATCTGTGTCCTCTGGTCCGAGACTCCCCCACTACAGGAAACATCCTCTCCACATCCACTCTATCTGTGTCCTCTGGTCCTAGACTCCCCCACTACAGGAAACATCCTCTCCACAGCCACTCTATCTGTGTCCTCAGGTCCTAGACTCCCCCACTACAGGAAACATCCTCTCCACATCCACTCTATCTGTGTCCTCTGGTCCTAGACTCCCCTACTACAGGAAACATCCTCTCCAAATCCACTCTATCTGTGTCCTCTTGTCCGAGACTCCCCCACTACAGGAAACATCCGCTCCACATCCACTCTATCTGTGTCCTCTGGTCCGAGACTCCCCCAATATCGGAAACATCCTCTCCACTTCCACTCTATCTGTGTCCTCTGGTCCAAGATCCCCCCACCATAGGAAACATCCTCTCCACATCCACTCTATCTGTGTCCTCTGGTCCTAGACTCCCCCACTACAGGAAACATCCTGTCCACATCCACTCTATCTGTGTCCTCTGGTCCTAGACTCCCCCACTATAGGAAACATCCTCTCCACATCCACTCTATCTGTGTCCTCTGGTCCCTGACTCCCCCACTACAGGAAACATCCTCTCCACATCCACTCTATCTGTGTCCTCTGGTCCTAGACTCCCCCACCACAGGAAACATCCTCTCCACATCCACTCTATCTGTGTCCTCTGGTCCTAGACTCCCCCACTACAGGAAACATCCTCTCCAAATCCACTCTATCTGTGTCCTCTGGTCCTAGACTCTCCCACTATAGGAAACATCCTCTCCACATCCACTCTATCTGTGTCCTCTGGTCCGAAACTCCCCCACTACAGGAAACATCCTCTCCACATCCACTCTATCTGTGTTCTCTGATCCGAGTCTCCCCCACTACAGGAAACATCCTCTCCACATCCACTCTATCTGTGTCCTCTGGTCCTAGACTCCCTCACTATAGGAAACATCCTCTCCACATCCACTCTATCTATGCCCTCTGGTCCTAGACTCCCCCACCACAGGAAACATCTTCTCCACATCCACTCTATGTGTGTCCTCTGGTCCTAGACTCCCCCACTATAGGAAACATCCTCTCCCCATCCACTCTATCTGTGTCCTCTGGTCCTAGACGCCCCCACTACAGGAAACATCCTCTCCACATCCACTGTATCTGTGTCCTCTGGTCCTAGACTCCCCCACTACAGGAAACACCCTCTCCACATCCACTCTATCTGTGTCCTGTGGTCCTAGACTCCGCCACAACAGGAAACATCCTCTCCACATCCACTCTATCTGTGTCCTCTGGTCCTAGACTCCCCCACCACAGGAAACATCCTCTCCACATCCACTCTATCTGTGTCCTCTGGTCCGAGACTCCCCCACAATAGGAAACATCCTCTCTACATCCACTCTATCTGTGTCCTCTGGTCCTAGACTCCCCCACAACAGGAAACATCCTCTCCCCATCCACTCTATCTGTCTCCTCTGGTCCTAGATGCCCCGCACTATAGGAAACATCGTCTCCACATCCACTGTAGCTGTGTCCTCTGGTCCTAGACTCCCCCACTACGGGAAACATCCTCTCCACATCCACTCTATCTGTGTCCTCTGGTCCCAGACTCCCCCACTACAGGAAACATCCTCTCCACATCCACTCTATCTGTGTCCTCTGGTCCTAGACTCCCCCACTATAGGAAAAATAATCTCCACGTCCACTCTATCTGTGTCCTCTGGTCCTAGACTCCCCCACTATAGGAAACATCCTCTCCACATCCACTCTATCTGTGTCCTCTGGTCCCAGACTCCCCACTACGGGAAACATCCTCTCCACATCCACTCTATCTGTGTCCTCTGGTCTGAGACTCCCCCACTATAGGAAACATCCTCTCCACAGCCACTCTATCTGTGTCCTCTGGTCCTAGACTCCCCACCATAGGAAACATCCTCTCCACATCCACTCTATCTGTGTCCTCTGGTCCCAGACACCCCCACTGCAGGAAACTCCTCTCCACATCCTCTCTGTCTGTGTCCTGTGGTCCTAGACTCCCTCACTATAGGAAACATCCTCTCCACATCTGCTCTATCTGTGCCCTCTGGTCCTAGACTCCCCGACCACAGGAAACATCCTCTCCACATCCACTCTATCTGTGTCCTCTGGTCCTAGACTCCCCACAACAGGAAACATCCTCTCCACATCCACTCTATCTGTGTCCTCTGGTCCTAGACTCTCCCACTACAGGAAACATCCTCTCCACATCCACTCTATCTGTGTCCTCTTGTCCGAGACTCCCCCACTATAGGAAACATCCTGTCCACATCCACTCTGTGTCCTCTGGTCCTAGACTCCACAACTATAGGAAACATCCTCTCCACATCCACTCTGTGTCCTCTGGTCCTAGACTCCCCCACTACAGGAAACATCCTCTCCACATCCACTCTATCTGTGTCCTCTGATCCTAGACTCCCCCACTATAGGAAACATCCTCTCCACATCCACTGTATCTGTATCCTCTGGTCCTAGACTCCCCCACTACAGGATGCATCCCCTCCACATCCGCTCTATCTGTGTCCTCTGGTCCTAGACTCCCCCACTACAGGAAACATCCTCTCCACATCCACTCTATCTGTGAACTCTGGTCCTAGACTTCCCCTCTGTAGGAAACCTACACTCCACATCCACTCTATCTGTGTCCTCTGGTCCGAGACTCCCCCACTACAGGAAACATCCTCTCCACATCCACTCTATCTGTGTCCTCTGGTCCTAGACTCCCCCACTACAGGAAACATCCTCTCCACATCCACTCTATCTGTGTCCTCTGGTCCTAGACTCCCCCACTACAGGAAACATCCTCTCCACATCCACTCTATCTGTGTCCTCTGGTCCGAGACTCCCCCACCATAGGAAACATCCTCGCCACATCCACTCTATCTGTGTCCTCTGGTCCCAGACTCCCCCACTACAGGAAACATCCTCTCTAAATCCACTCTATCTGTGTCCTCTGGTCCTAGATTCCCCCCACTACAGG